>NW_024081614.1:0-151470 GCF_003009895.1 Hyaena hyaena
AGGGAGAGAGGCAAACCATGAGAGACTCTTGAATGCTGACAAAAACTGAGGACTGATGGATGTGGGGGGAGGGGGGGATGGGCATGGAGGAGGACACTTGTGGGGATGAGCACTGAGTGTTATGTGGAAACTAATTTGACAAACTATTTGTAAAAAAAAAAATACAAAAAAGTATCTGAGAGCAAGAGCAGTGTGCTATCATGGAGAGAACAGTAGCTGGAAATTAGAAATGTCACATTTAGTACGGACTTTCCCACTGTTGCTTTGTGCTCAAGCTCTCTGGGCTTTGGGTTTTTATTCATTCAGTTAGTCAGTCAATAAACACTTATTGAATCCTTACTGTATGACCCCTGGTTTAGGTACAGGACCTCATGTAAAGATAGAGACTTTTGCAAAAGTCTCTTTCATTAATTATGCAATAAAGTCATCATATTAGATCTATGAATTTGTAAAAAATGTTTTATATTGGAAAATTTAGTGAATTCAAGATTGCAGAATTAGCAAGAATACCAAACAGCAGAATGAAAATACACAAAGAAATTTTGAAAATGTTATAAATAAAGTTTAGGAAATGCTGCAGAATAAAGGTGTTTGGAATACCCTTTTTTTTTTTTTGCTTTCAAAATTTATCATTATGAAATAATTAGACAAATAGTTCAAGGGAAATGAAAACGAGTTTGACTAGCTTCCCACTAGTCAAAATATGGAAGTTCTTCAAAATATGTAAGTTCTTCCAAAACTATTGACAGATTCTATGGTTTCTATTTTTCTTATTCTCAAGTGTTTTGTGGTTTCATTCAACACTTTCTAATAGGATAGGCCACATCACCCAAAAATTAGGGTGCTTTGTTACTCACTACTTAATTCTATGAGATTAGATACTTTGATGAGTATCTATGGAGTATAGATAACAGAATTGTCCATACTCTATCCTACATTGGAAGTTCTTCCCTTAAGCAGAATTCAAACTGGTTTGGGTACATTTCTTTCTTTCCTTCTTCCTTTTTTTTTTAGTTAGTTAGTTAGTTAGTTAGTTAGTTAAGAGAGTTCAAGCAGGGAAGGAGCAGAGAGAGAGGAAGAGAGAGAGAATCCCAAGCAGGCTCCGCAGTGACAGCATGGAGCCAGGTGTGGGGCTTGAAATCACGAACTGTGAGATCATGACCTGAGCCAAAACCAGAGTTGGACGCTTAACTGACTGAGCCACCCAGGTGCCCCTTTAATTTTTTTTAATGTTTATGTTTTTTGAGAGAGAGACAGAGAGTGAGTGAAGGAGGGACAGAGAGAGAGACACACACAGAATCCAAATCAGGCTCCAGGCTCAGCACAGAACCTGATGTGGGGCTCGAAGCCATGAACTGTGAGATCATGAACTGAGCCGAATCCGGACACTTAACTGACTGAGCTGCCCAGGCGCCCCTGGTTTGGGTGCTCTGGGGTGTGGCATTGGGTGGAGGACGGTGAAGGAGGGACACTGAGGACAGCCTGCGTGTGCTGCAGGACATAGGAGGGCATGGCTCAGAAAGTCCCCTGACGTTTATGTCATCTTTGTCAGCCTAGGGCCACTGGTCACCCCTAGTCTCTCTTTCCATTCTTTAAACAGAGAGAAATGGCTACAGGCAGAAGTGGAGCAAACCAAAGAAGGAAGAGTTTGGGCTCCATCACTGGAAAGAGAGACAGTATCACCATGAGGGTCCAGACAGTATCACTTCTGAGAAGCCAGTCAGAAGAGACAGTCCTCGTGTAGATGAAGTAGACCAAGAACAACTGCCCTTGGATTCAGTACCCTACTTTATGGTCCTATGAGTTTGCTGGGGTTGATGTAACAAGGTACCACCAGCTGGGTGGCTTCAAGGCATCAGCACGACCATGCTGTCTCTGAAGCCTGTCACAGAGCACTCTTCCTCGCCTCTTCTAGCTTCTGGTGACAGCTGACAATCCTTGGCTGGTGGCTGCAGCACCCAGCCTTTGCCTCAGTCTCCCCATGGCTTCCCCCAGTCATATGGGAGTACAACCTCACCTTACCTGATTATATTGTCCTCTCTACCCAGATTCTTTTGAGCTCAAGCACCGGTGTCAAATCCTATGGCTTTGCTGTGAATTAAAAACCTGTTTCTGATGTGAGTGTTTTGCTGTTGTTTTTTTTATAAATCAGCTCGGGATTAATTGACATTAGCATTCTGTTTGCCCTTTGTCTCTGGCTCATGCTTCTGTGTTGCATCTAAGCAGATGAGAGGTTGCAAACGCTATTATCCTCTGCGCTCTGGATAAATGGTTTTAAGCAACAATAACTTGGTCAAGGAAGAAACTGGTCACTAATTTGAAGTTTAAAAAAAATAATAAAAGCTGAGAATTATGGAAATGAAAATCTATGTTTCATTTTTAAAAAATTTAATGTTTTAGAGAGGCAAACCATGAGAGACTCTTGAATGCTGACAAAAACTGAGGACTGATGGATGAGGGGGGAGGGGGGGGATGGGCATGGAGGAGGGCACTTTGGGGATGAGCACTGAGTGTTATGTAGAAACTAATTTGACAATAAACTATTTGTAAAAAAAAAAAAATTTAATGTTTTTTTGTTTATTTTTGAGAGAGAGATAGAGACAGTATGAGCAGGGGAGGGTCAGAGAGAGAGAGAGAGACATAGAATCTGAAACAGGCTCCAGGCTCTGAGCTGTCCACGTAAACCCTGATGTGGAGCTTGAACTCAAAACCTGAGCCGAAGTCAGGCGATTAACCAACTGAGCCACCCTGGCACCCCATGGAAATCAAAATCTCAAAGATTCTTCTCTTCTCGTTCTCCAGTAATTCTGCAGGTAACACTTCAAGGATATTCTGTCTATCGCACCTGGATTCACTATCTCTCAGAAGAAAGCAGTCTAACCAAGTTCACTCTTTCCTGGATCTTGGAGAGGTTAAACACGCATGACGGTTAAAATTGTATTTGGATATTAATCAGGTGTTTGCTTTGGCAAACAGAACTGTGCGGAGGTGCTGAGCTGCCAAATCGAGGAGCTCTGAATACTGAAGACCAGATGTGAAGCTGCAGGTTCAACCAGACTGGGAAGCCCAAGGCCAAACCAACACTCCACAGTTAATTTTATGTAAGAAATAGAAGTCTTTATTTTACTTTCACTTTTTAAGTGCATTTATTTATTTTGAGAGAGAGAGAGAGAGCCAGTGAAGTAGGAGCAGAGAGGGGAGAGAGAGAATACCAAGCACGCTCTGCACTGTCCAGAGACTGATACAGGGCTCGAACTCACGAAATGTTAGATCATAACCTGACCTGAAATTAAGAGCTGGACATTTCACAGGCTGAGCCACCCAAGCTCCCTGTAAATAAAACAATCTTTAAAGATAAGAGTTGGGGCACCTGGGTGGCTCAGTCGGTGAAGCTTCCGACTTCAGCTCAGGTCATGATCTTTCGGTTCATGGGTTCGAGCCCCATGTCAGGCTCCGTGCTGACAGCTCAGAGCCCGGTACCTACTTCAGATTCTGTGTCTCCCTCTCTCTCTTCCCCTCCTCCGTTCACACTCTGTATCTCTCTCTCTCTCAAAAATAAATAAACGTTAAAAAAATAAAAAAGAAAAGAAGAGAAAAATAAAGACAAGTGTTGTCTGTGAGGAAGGAAACTGAGCAGTTAACCATCTGTGTGTTTTACAAATGATGAAGGCTGAGAAGTCTGCTGATTGTCTTTGTGAGTTGGTGTCAAGCATGTGTCTTGCATTTTACTTATTTATTTTTAATTTTAATTTTTTTAAGTTTATTTATTTATTTTGAGAGAGAGAGCATGTGAGCAAGTAGGGGAGAAAGAGAGAGAGAGAGACAGAGAGAGAGAAAATCCCGAGCAGGCTCCACACTGTCAGCACAGAGCCCAACACGGGGCTCAGTGACACAAACTGTGAGATGATGACCGGAGCTGGACGCTTTACTGATTGAGCCACCAGGTGCCCCCATGTGTCTTGTCCTTTAAAGCTCAGAGTCCAGGCCGACAGCCACTAGCCTGGGTGTAGAAGCTAACACGTAAGGGGAGAGAGAAGGTGCTACTGCAGGGAGGGGACTTTGAACCAGCAACGTGACCCTCAGGCCTCCCCTCCTGGCAAAGGCCTCCTGATCTCATGCCTGCCTGACTCTGACTTCCATGCTTAAAAGAAATGAGCACAGGGGCGACTGGGTGGCTCAGTCGGTTAAGCGTTGGACTTTGGCTCAGGTCATGATCTCACAGTTCATGGGTTCAAGCCCCACGTCGGGCTCTGTGCTGACAGCTCAGAGCCTGGAGCCTGTTTCAGATTCTTTATCTCCCTCTCTCTCTGACCCTTCCCTGCTCATGCTCAGAAATAAATAAAACATTAAAAAATTAAAAAAAAAAAAAGAAATGAGCACAGAGCCAACATTTGGTAGGGAAAAGAGAACCAATAACAAAAAGATGTCATTATTGAAGGAAGCTCAAAGGAAGTTCCCACCAGCCCTTGGGCCGCCAGCCTCAGAAGGAAGGTAAATACAGTGGGCTGATTGAGAAGTGGCCTCCTCTCCTGTGGCCCCAGCTGTGCTTGGAAAGGAACCAGCCGGCCACGTAGTGCAAGAGGCAGCCCCCACATGCGTGGTGTGTGGAGTCCTGGATTCAGCTCGTTAAGGGAAAAAGAAGCCATCTTGCATGTCAGGGCTGTCCCTGCAGGTGGGGACAATTGAACACCTGTCCTGAAGGAATGGGATGGTCTACTCCGGAAGAGAGGCCAAGGTCAAAGAAAGTCACCTTCAAACATCTAAAGTTCTGTGTAGGAAAGTTTTAACTTAACCTACCTGTCTCCAAAAGGGAGAATAATGTCCAAGTGTTTGCAGTATTCCGGAAGACAAATTCTGATACAATATGAGGGAGATCTTTCCAGCAATCCCTAATACCCAATAGTGGACTGTGCTCAGCTGACCTAGGAAGCATTTGTGCATAACTATCTGGAACAGATGTCTGTGAGGAATTTAAGCATGGTGCTATTCTGATGTCCTCTGAGACCCTTTCCATCCAGATGTTCTGGGTGAAATAGATCTCTTGCCACTAAGGCTAGCCACAGAGCCCTATGCCTACCCGGCTGGCAGTGGCACACAGGGGCAGCAGGGAATTGCAGAAGACACTGGCAAGTGCAAGATGAGGTGGGGGACAAGGAGGAGAGTCAAAGGGAGAAAGGAGGAATGGAGTGAGGAAGGTCTCGTGAATAATTATGGACCCGTGTGAGCCACACAGTGTAGTCCTCTGAGTCCCTACTCATCAGCTCTCTGACTTGGGTACAGTTGTCAGTTCACAAGTTAGGAGGCTGCCCAGATGACACAGATGCTCTGGGGCAAGGCTGGCCTCACCCCTCCTGGCCCCAGCTGGCCTCCCGCCATTATCCCTGTGAGCCACACAGAGAACACACAGCATGCATCACTGTGAGACAATCTGTCTTCAGTCATCCTGTCTCCGATAGACTTCAACCTCCCCAAGGGCCAGCACTGACCCTGGGCCACATCTTGCTTTTTCACTATATCGCACATCTAGTGTTAAAGCCATCCTGAATGACAAGACCAGAGACCCCTCCCCCCACCCCTCCCTTGCTGATGGGTCACCTGGCTCTGCCCTGTCATTCTTCAAGGACCCAACTGGCTTGTCGCTGAGTAGGAGTCTAACTGCCCACCTGAACCAGTCCCTGTGCTCCAGTGGGGGGAGCTGAGAACGTGAGTCCAGACACAACCAGCCTTCCTCTGTGCCTCCAGAAGTTAGCAGCCTGGGGACAATAATTATTTACATTGCAAAGGAACCTGATAAAAGATTGAGAAATACTTCTGATATTAATTATAATAATCATCAGATTATGTGGATTAAATGATCATTCACCATAGGATCCGATTAGCCCCTTATCATACTTGTGAGTATGTAAACGATCCCCCAACACCACCGGAAGTGGTAAGCACACAGAGACCAGATTCAAATTGTAAATTCTGAGTTCCCTCTATCGTACGTCCCACATCCCCCTCTGTGGTTTCCCTCGTCCAGTTGCTCAGCTGCCTGTGGCTTTGCAGTGGGGTCTAGTCTGTCACCTGCCAAGGGTGGATGTCACGGCAGCAGTGCTGTGGGCTTCACGCCTGTGCTACTAGTCAATGGAAAGTGTGGATGACAGGCAAACCAATTGCTGTAAGTGATCTGAGGTCTTAGCTTCTCCTTATCTGATCATTCACTCTAATTCATAGTGAATTTCAACATCACTTCTCCTTGGCAAACTACACTCCTCTTACCTCTCACCTGGTGCCCTGTTGCTCCTGGTATGAAGATCTGGTGTCTTGAACTGGATCGTCTCAATGAGTCAAATCCAGGGTACAAGTGTTTATGAAATTTCCTAGTAAAAAGCAGTCAGGACCACCTCTGGGTTCCTGGGACTGGAGTCAAGGTTCCTGACCTTGGTCACTTCTTAAAGTAGCCCACTCTCACAGCACTTCTGGTGAATGACGGGAGGCAGGAGAAGTGGGGGACACCCTGGCCGCCAGTTCTGAGCCATCCGGACTGGCTAGCTGGCCCTGAGGAAGTCCCCAGACTGCTCTGATCTCAGCATCCTCGTCTGTGAAAAAGGAGCACTCACATCCAGCATACAAGGGTGTTCTGAAGATGACAAGACAGAAGTCACATGAACACATCACCTCACAGGCTGCCCGGAGCAAATCACATGCTCCAGATGGTTCCCATCTCTTCCATTCCTTCCCCCTCCTCCATGCCATACCCTTGCTCATAGGTTGCAGCACTCTGTAAGTCCACATCCGGTTTCTGTCATCGGTGCCTCGGGTCAGAGAAGAGGCTGGAAGGGGAGGGCTTGGTCCTAAGACCAAAGCCACAGCTGGCCATGTTAGACTCTGAGGAAAGAACACAGACCATCTGAGTCTCTTCATGTCAGCCACAGCAGTGGTACACATCTCTACTGTGTGATGAGTGTCACCTCAAAGAGGAAGAAGTCCTGATTCTGTTCATCTGGAAATGAGAACTAGGTCCAGTAGGTAGAAGTTGGACAGGGACAGGCACCAGAATTATATAAGATGACTTTACTAGAAATTTCGGGCAGCGAAGCTGGCAGCCTCCAAGGTTGAGGATCTTACTGAGGGATCCACACATTCATCAGAGGCTGGTCTAGGTGACAGCCAGTCCTTGCCAGTTGTTCCCAGCTAGGGAATAATGTCCAAGGTGCTCTGCACACTTGTTCAGATGACTAAATCACACTGCAGAATTGCAGACAGCAGCCTTGAAAGGAAGGCTACATCACATTCCGTTAAGACCATTTGAAGAGACAAAAATGATTTGAAGTTAGTAAGATACTGACCAAAACACTTAAAAGAGGAACGAGATGTCCACAGGGGTCACACAAAAAAGCTCTAACTTGTTCCTGGCAATCTAGAGACAGCGGGCTTTTGTTGGGGCTCTGGCTGTCTGTGCCTATTTGTATTTCTGGCTGGCTGGCTCCTCCAGCGCCCAGTCTGGCTTATGTGAAGCGGAAAGAAAGCCCAGGAAGAAAATTCACCCACCATGTCTTTGGGTCCAGACGCCCCAGGCCAGTCTGCCTTTCTTTCCACTGTTCAGTCTCTTACAATTGTTTTATAAATAGTGTCCAGGGGCTTTCGTTGTACTGAGTGGGAAGAATAACGAAAAGTACATCTACTCCATTTTTCCTGGGAGCAAAAGTTAAAAGTATATTTTTCTTGTTCGATGCTGCATTATCTTTTTGCTGGTTGGCATTATTTATCTGCCCTTTATTTTATGAATGACTTTTCATTCTTATTTGAAAACTGTCTCTGCACCTGGGGGATTCCTGAGGCATGACCGGGAACGTGTCTCAGATTCATGGCCACGCAGGGCCACAGCCTCGTCTCTCATAAATGCTTCCCAGCACCCACTGTGGCAGCAGGATGAGCCAAGCTTTCCAGGGGGTGAGATCTCTGTTCGCCACCACCTATCTCTGACCTCAGATAGTCACAATGCAACCAAAAATGTCACCCATTTCTTGTTGGTTTTGTTTTGTTTTCTATTGACTAGTCAGTGGGGAACATTGTGATGGGCTTTCATTATAACTTTTGTGCCAGAAATTCTCCCCCAAACTCTTGGTTCTGCGGAGTCTGAACCCACTCATGCGGCCAATGGCAAACTGAGGTGGGCAGGGGTAGGGCTCCTCCTGGCCTGACACCACCAAGCAGAGCACCCCCATGAGCCAACACAGGTGCAGCAGAGGCTGATAAGGTCCCAACAAGCACCTGTCTTTTGCTTTTTTTTTTTTTTTAATGTTTACTTCTGAGAGAGAGAGACAGCGTGAGCAGGGCAGGGTCAGAGAGAGAGGGAGACACAGAATGTGAAGCAGGCTCCAGGCTCTGAGCTGTCAGCACAGAGCCCAATGCGGGGCTCGAACCCATAAACCGTGAGATCATGACCTGAGCCGAAGTCGGACACCCAACCGACTGAGCCACCCAGGCGCCCCTGTCTTTTGCTTTTTCAAGACAACAAGAAGCTCAAAGCCGCAGGAGGGAGGAGGATCGTCATGAGCCACTACCTACAGGGCCATGCTATCAGACCCACGACAGAAGAGGCAACAGAAGAGAAGAAAGAAAGAAACCTGGATTAAGTTTCTGGTGTTTTCCTATGCAGATATATCAACAGGCCCCCTTCTCCGTGGGGCAGCCTCTCACTGCAGGAAGGACCCTTTTGCACACCAGGAAAGACGGACTGACTGTTTGTCTTGTGTTTGGATGCATCCGACACCATCCTAAAGAGGCATCTCTGACCGCGAGCAGAAATCTCTAGGGCGAAAGAAGAAAAATAAAAACATTCCTGCCCACCTGCATTTACCCTTGACCTGTGTGTGTGGTGAACATTTTATTCTTTCCTCACAAATGGATCAAGAGAAGGACACTTCAGGGTTGAAACAAGAATGCCAGATTGGTATTCTTTAAAAAGCAGAATTATAAAATCTGCGAAAAAAAAATCAAAACAAGCATGTATCCCCAGTGCACTCAATGTTTTTTGTAGACTGAGGCCGGTGGTAGAAACCGCAAACCGCTTTGAACCCAGACAAGAGCTCTGACCCAAGACCATGATTCACATCCCGCTGGCGGGCGAAGCCAAATGCATGTGCGTTCTCTGTAGCACCTTAGAGAAGAGGTAGGCTGCGTGGGTGAGCTGGGAATATATTAATTTCCTGGACGCTTAGTCTACCAGGGAAAGATTAGCAGGCCCGCGATATGTGAACGCTCTCCGATTTCTCCCTGTGTGACACAGAGAAGGGTTTGTTTGTGGGGCTGGCGCGAGGGAACGCAAACTCGCGGGGAGTGATATTACAACAAACACAACATCTGGCCCCGTTTCTTGCTCAGGGCATCTCGGGAGAGCCACAGGACACACGTCCACTGGAGGAGGGCACAGTTGGAAATTAGCCTGTCCAAGTAGAAGTCTGGATCAAAGGTTGGCCACATTCTAACATAAACTCCCTCCAACCCTCTGACTTTTGGATACGAGCTGAGCTGAGCTGCCCACGGCCTCGCTCCGGGACACTCGCACCAGCACAGGGAGAAGCACCAAGACGCCCGCCTCCGATAATCATGCCAACCGTGGATGACATCCTAGAGCACATAGGGGAGTTTAACTTTTTCCAGAAACAGACATTCTTCCTCTTAGCTCTGCTCTCTGCGGTGTTCACCCCCATCTACGTGGGCATCGTCTTCCTGGGCTTCACCCCGGATCACCGCTGCCTGAGCCCCGGGGTGGCCGAGCTGAGCCGGCGATGCGGCTGGAGCCTGGCAGAGGAGCTGAACTACACGGTGCCCGGCCCGGGGGCAGCGGGCGAGGCATCCCCTCACCAGTGCCGCCGCTACGAGGTGGACTGGAACCAGAGCGCCCTCAGCTGCGTGGACCCGCTGGCCGGCCTGGCGGACAACAGGAGCGACCTGCCGCTGGGCCCCTGTCGCCACGGCTGGGTGTACGACACGCAGGGCTCGTCCATCGTGACAGAGGTGAGTGAGCGCAGGACTTAAGGTGGGAGAAAGCCAGTTCGTAGCTTTTCTTAAGGAAGAAGCCAGGAAAGCCTGGTTCTTACACTGTCTGGACATGCTCTTTGGGCTCCTAATATCTTATAAAATTCTCATTTCCAACAAAAACATGCAGTCTCGTATTTGTCTGGAGTATGAGTGAATTAGTTAAAACTTCATCAAATTCTGGCCATTATGATTCCAGCTTATGTAAGTTTCAGGGGTAAGAAACAAAGGAAAGCATAGCAGAATTCTTGGAATAATTCCAGGAAAAGGAAAAATTTTCAGCTTCTTTTTTCTGGAACCTGAAAGTTCATGGAACTCACCTGAACGGCACCTTACTGTGATATGATACCTTTTTGTCTTGATAGTTGTACTTTTTTCTCTTTGATTGGCTCAAAACATTTGCATAAAAACCATCTGAGGTTGGAGCTTCTGCTACGGCACTAGACATTAACATCTAATTGTGAACCCTCCTTTTAATAAATACAGAGAAAACCAAAAAAATGGGGATCTGCTTTTATTGGAGAAAAACCAAAATAGGAAGATGTACTTATTCTGAAAATACAGAGAAAGCCTGCTGCCTGGCTTAATTTAAAACGACTGCTTGGGTAACATGAAAACATTTTGTACAAACAGACATTTGGGTACGGGAGCTTTTCTTAAATGGTCTGAAGGTTGTATGCACCCATAGATCGAGATCACAGATATAACACCAGACAATATCAAGAGGCTTTACAGCATTGCTAATCTCATCCGTTCATGCAGAGATGAGGAAGCTGAGGTCCAAAACAGAGAAAAAATTTGCCCAAGGCCATAGAGTTAGCAATTTGCTCTAGAAACCAAATCTCCACCTATTGTTCCTCAACAAGGCCTCTTGTTCCAAGTGAGAGTGAATGTAGCAGGCTGTAAAGATGTTCCGAATTCCCCTACTATGTTTTTAAATGTGTTTTGATCTATTTCTTTTCGAGAGAGAGGGAGGGAGAGAGAGCATGAGCAGGGGCAGGGGCAGAGAGAGAAGGGGAAAGAGAGAGGGAGGGAGTATCCCAAGCAGACTCCATACTGTCAGACAGAGCCCACTGTGGGGCTCCATCTCACAAACCATGACATCATGACCTGGGCTGAAATCTACAGAGTCAGAAGCTTAACCAACTCAGGCACCCACCGACCCCGATTCCCCCACTCCTGAAGAGACAGCAAAGAACCTGAACACCCCAGCTCCCTCAGGCCAGCGTTGGTATCCAGCTTACACACCCATTTGCTTCTCCGTATCAAAATTAGAAAGGGAAAATGGAGCGAAATGGATATCAACAGATTTGGGCTTAACAACATGCTTCTGGATGGAAGCCTAAATAGATCGTGGGGCAAATCTTTTGGTTGTGTAAAGAAAATTCATATAAGCAAGAAAACAATTGGTTTATTGCCATTCAGCCACATCAGCCCAAAGCAAGGAATATTCAATGAGTTCCCTGGGCTGAGCTGTGTCTAACGGGATTCTGTTTTCTCTCCTGACCCCGGAAACCTCTCACCCCTCGGCAGTTTAACCTAGTATGTGCCAATTCCTGGATGCTGGACCTGTGTCAGTCGGCTGTGAATGTAGGATTTTTTTTCGGTTCTGTGGGTATCGGCTACATAGCAGACAGGTAGGTGTTACACAATGTGGTGGAATTTAAATAGTCCCACAAGTCCTAAAAACACTTGGATTCACCTGAGCCTGTCCCAAAGCACACAGACCACAATTTCCTGGCCTTGCGGCAGTTGTCCTGACAATTTGAAATGTCCTCTACTGCTTCGATAAGCATGACCGATGCGCCTATTTCCCTGGGGTCATAGAGGAATGTTCTATATTGGGCAATAGTTTTTCCATGTGGGCTATCCAGAAGCCTAGGGTTAAAAGGGAGAGTAATAGATGATTTGATCCCTTTTGTGATTCCCAGTTTATTAGCCACATCACCAGCTCCCCATTTATGAACCTTCAGAATCCTGAGCTCTCCCTCCTCTGCCTGTCTCTCATAGACCCAAAGCCAGTGTAGACTCACCCTTCAACTGTCCTTGCCTAGCCCATTAGGTCACAGAATTCTTGATGGGGGTCCTGGAGCCAGACGTAATTAAAGGTATGGAACCTAGGTTATAATCTGGTAAAGGGGAAACAGGGACCGTCTACACTGACAGAGGTAAATATCCACTACCATTATGTCCGTATTTCTGGAGAGATGAGGACAGACTTCTCTGCTTGCAACATACAACAAATGGTCCTCTCTGAAGGTCCGTCTCTTCAGGGAGCTAGTTTTCAGTACTAATTCAGCTGTGCCCATATCTTTTATATATCCATCACTTTGTATGCCCAGATTTACTGTCCTGAAAGTTCCTTATAACATGCATTTTTACTTGGTTGATGGCCAATTAGATATTTTTAGGAATCCTCAAAAGGGAAAGGAACAGAAAAATTTGCTTTATAGTTGATACTTTAGCACTAGTAATACCAGCTATTTATTGGGTGTTCTCCGTGTGCCGGACACTGTGCTCAACTGTTTAAACAGTATCATTCTCGTTAGTAACCAGAACTAGTGATCTATAGCTATATAATAAATACATATATTCTAGGTAAATATACTTTATGCTTGGTGCTTTCCACAACTACATCTGTGATATAGATAAATCCAAACCTGTATTATTTTAAATGTAAATAGAATATTTTCTTTGTGCTATATCGTCAGGCTGGATGAAAATTTACAAATGAGCTAAAGATTAGTAACAATAGTTAATCTATTCCTTCCCAGGGGCATCTTCATGTTCACAGCTGGGGCTGGGAGGCTTGTGAGGTAAAAAGGAAGGTCATTTGCTTTTATTTGTATTGCCCCGCAACCAATAGATTGATGGTTTGGAGATGACCCCTTAAGTCACGAGAGGTGCAGACAAGGGACAGTCCAGATTGTGTGGCTGTCTGACCCCCTGCCTCCTCACCCCCTCTCCACTCCCTCCTTCCTGTAAGGTGGGGATACACACACTCAGCTGCCAGGATGGAAGTGAGCAAATAGGTGACTGAGCCTCACAGCTGGTTAACTAAAGGAGTTAATTATTCTCATCCCACTCACGGAGGAGACTGGTTATAATTCCCCACTGACAGTGCATTCCTGACTTATAATCCTCAGTCAATTATCCACCTTCTTGGATGACCTCATTATTTTGCTCCTATTGTTGAAATCTTCCATGTAAAGTTGATTACTCATTATTCTTCCCCAAAAAACTATATACAAACCTCCACTTCTTTCTTTCTTTCTCTTTCTTTCTTTCTTTCTTTCTTTCTTTCTTTCTTTCTTTCTTTCTTTCTTTCTTTCTTTCTTTCTTTCTTTCTTTCTGAAAGAGAGAGAGTACAAACTGGGAAGGAGAAGAGGAGGAGGGAGCGAGAGAATCTGAAGCAGGCTCTATGCTCAGCACAGAACCCAATACAGGGCTCAGTCTCATGACCCTGAGATCATGACCCTGAGATCATGACCTGAGCTGAAATCACGAGTTGGAAACTCAATCCACTGAGCCACCGGGCACCCCCATTTCTTTCTCTTAAATTGTCTGATTTCTATTGTTTATTGCCCCTTCCTCTGTTCTATTTACATATGCATGTGAGAGTATGCAATAAGACAACAGCCATTTGATTAAAAAGAAAAGACAAGTTATCTTTTGCATAATTAATGACTATTTCTGAACAATATTCAGATTTTATACAATGGTACAAGAATCTCATAGGAACTCATTTTATGCTACGGATTAAACCAACATGAAATAAAATTGTCTTCTGTAATGCTTTTTAAAAATATGAACCAACAGCCAGTTAGGGTATCTTTTATAAGAAAACCAAGAGGATATTATGAAAAGATTATAAATAAGAATACTGAGTTTCACACCATGGCAAATTTCTTAAAGTCAGCTTTGCTGATGGAAGGGAGGAGGGAAGGAAGGAAGGGATAAGTTAGAGAATTTGAAAATAAGCCTTTAATAATATGTCTCATTTATGTAATCAATCAAAGCTTCTAAAGAACATTTTTTTTAGTATCACCTAATGCAAAAAAGTAATTTCTCACCAATTCTAGATTTTTTACTCTACTGATCAGCAATTGTAAGTTCTGTATTTAGTGGCATGCTTATAAATGTTTAATGCCTGGCTTTCTGAGGGATAAAACCCTGGTGTGTAGCATTTGTTGGTTTCCCTGGTATATGTGCTGCAACAGTGGTCCATTCCAAGCTACTAAAGTGAGCCCATTAAACACAGAGTTGACTAGAAATATTTTCCATTATATGGTATTTCCACCGTATGGATACAATAGAGGTAAACAATCTCATGCATAGATAATGGTCAAACACAGTAAAGTCATTAGGAAGCAACATTTTGCATATTTATTACACTTGTTTTTAATATAATTTCCTTAATTTTAAATGTAGGATTTAATTTCTAACAGTGGTTGTGTTTAACAATTAGCTTGTAAATTTTCTGAAAGCCTAACGACCATCTCTCAAGAGCCAGCACCCACTCCCTATATTTCGTGATGGAACTAGATCAGAGCAGAATCAGAGTCTCAATGGGTCATAGTCAAACCTACCCAACTATGTGAAATCTTCCAAAATGAGTTCTCCACTACAGACCATGTGCGAGGCAGTATATTGGGCATACTGGTGTGTTATATGTTATTTAGGATCATCGCAGCCTTTAAAAAATGATTTTGTCGTACCCAATTGGCAGACGAGGAAAATGAGGCTCAGTGAAATGAAAGCAGTGCCCCCCAGATGTTAATGTGCATGTAAACCAACTGGGAATCTTATTAAAACTCTGATCCTGATCCAGCAGGTCTAGAGTGGACCCGAGCCTGTTCTAACCTCTCTTACAATGAGTCCTGGCCCCATTCTGAGTGACAAGTAGCTAAAATATGTATGAAACCAGCAATACTGGAGCCCTCTCCCCTCTTCTGTTTAATCTCTTTGTTTTTCATTTAACCACTTACAAGATTGTGTTGCAGGAAGAAAAAGTCCCAAACCACTATCCCAGATCTCCAAAACTTCTTCCAGCCATGCCACGGTTTTGTAATAGCATCATGACCTTATTTGGGACATGTTCCCCACCAAAGTTTTTCTGCATCATAGATTTGATTTTCTGAAGGTTTTCATGCTCTGAGTTTCCAATGGTAAATACTCCCTCTTATCAGCCACAGGATTTGTCCATCTATGGGAGTGTGACTGGTATGGTATGCCTGGGTCAAATTTGGAAGCTAAAGAGAGCTATCAACTGAACAAATGTTTATAAACCCTGTGAGGGTAAAGGAAGGGGTGTGGGTAGGAGAACATGGGAAGAAAGGCTAGAACATTTTGTCGAGATGGGACTTTGGAAGACTTTGAATAAAAGGCCAAAGAGGCAAATATTTACAGTGAGGAATCACTGACTGAGAATTAAGAAATCAATGATCCAAACGGGATCTTAAGAAGTTTAGCAGTTTAGGGGCACCTGAGTGGCTCAGTCGGTTAAGCAGCCAACTCTTGATTTCAGCTTAGGCCATGATCTCATTGTTTGTGAGACTAGCCCCATGTTGGGCTCTGTACTGGCAGCTGGAGCCTGCTTGGGATTTTCTCTCTCCCTTTCCCCCTCTCTCCCTCTCTGCCTCTCCCTAGTTCATGCATGATCCTGCTTTCTCACTCTCAAAATAAATAAGTAAACTTAAAAAAAAAAAGACCTTTAGCAGTTTACATTTATTACTCATGAGAATGTTTGATCTTTCAATTTCAGATTTAAAACAGTAACATTCCCAAATAATTGTTAAGGATGTTGTAGATTATTTTCAAATGGTCAGTTGGTATTGAAATGGTCACTAGGACGCAGTTGCCTACGAGCAGAGTAGCTATTAAAAAATACTCAGGCACCATCAAATGTGCAAAGCAAATGACATAAAGCATTCTGTGACTGCAGTTTGCAGTGGATAAGCAAAGACTCAATAAAACATTGCCTTCTATGAAGAATCTTTAAAATACCCATTAACGGCCAATTAGGACGTCTCTTAGAACAAAACAAGGTAGACAGGATGACAATATGAATTAGTGGTACTCTGCCCCAAGTCAACTTTCAGAGAGCCTGCTCTACAAACAGAAGGAAAGAAAGGGGGGGGGGGGGGGGGGAGGAAGGAAAGCCAGTGTCTCTAGCTCTTTTCATGTAATATCTCACTTAATCCTCTTGTCAACTGGATGATACAGATCTTTTCCAGATAAGGAAATAGAAAGGTTGAGTAACTGACACACGTCAGGGTAATTGGTAAGACCAAGATTCAACCAGGTTTTTAAGTTTTCCCCTACTCTGTGTCCTGGGACGCTCTCCAGGTCCCTAAGCTGATGAAAACCCTAGTCTCTCAGATGGGATGTGTAGAAGCTAATTTAGGCTACTCCATGACAAAGGCCCCCTCACCCCCGCAGCTGACACCAGAGACCATTTCTGGGGAGACATGCAAATACCACAAAGTATATATGGAAAATGGATGGGGGAGTACACTGAACACTGAATTTTGTTTTTCCTAAAGCAAAAACTCTTGAGTGGGCAGTTGGTGGAGACTGTTAGTGCAGAGGCCCCAGCTTTTAAGATGACAGAAGACCCAGACGGGCCCCTAGGGTATTCAGCAGTGGGTGGCCTGCAAGAATCACCCCCCTGGCTGAATACCCTCCGCAGTGTGAGACTGAGAAGATTCTCGAGCCCCAGGGTGAATGAGGCTCCTTGTGCATAGAGTTTTCGAAGCGTGCCCTGGGGAAAAGTACTGAAGTGAACTGACCTGAAGTCAGATACTCTCTCGGTGGGCATCAATCATTGCTTCCTGAGTTTGCATAATTCAGAACTAACCTCCACTTTAGATTTCTCTAATCTTCATGAATCTAATCTAATTCTATTTTCTCTTCTTGCAGGTTTGGCCGTAAGCTTTGCCTACTGGTTACCATCCTCATAAATGCTGCAGCGGGAATCCTCATGGCCGTATCCCCAAACTATACATGGGTGTTAATTTTCCGTTTGATCCAGGGGCTGGTCAGCAAGGCAGGCTGGCTTATAGGCTACATCCTGAGTAAGAATGTTCGTGGCTGCTGCTTGGAGAGTTAGGTGACCTTGTGCCAAAATCCATAGGAGAGGGGAGGGGGCTGGGCCCCAAAATGGACCCAGCTTCGAGGAAATGTTGATTTTTTTCTCTATCAAAAGTATTTCTAAAATCTTTTCAGCAACTCATTCTATGTTCTTCCCATAAAGAAAACAACGAAGGCAGAAATGAGGGTAAACATGCCACTCAGATTCTAATATAGCTTTTTAGGAAAAAATTTTCTATACCCTGGGGTGTTATATACAGAGAAAACTTTAGCCTACCAGGCTTGTACATAAAGAAAACTCAATGATGAGACATGCATCGGCTTTATGAGGGACTTCACTGCTTTGCGTAAATGGATTCTAGCAAACCACTCTTCTCCTCAATTTATATGAAGGAAATGGAAGACTATAAGGAAATGGAGATTATAAGCATCATGGGCAATATAGATTGGGCAGCCATTTGTCTGGCCAGGAATATCACTTCATCCCACACACTGGTAGCCAGTTAGGCTTAAACTCCATGGAGTCTGGGAGAGTACTTGAATCCCAATAGCATAGCATCTTTAAAGCCATATTGAGAAAAATTACGATCATAATTAAATCTGGGGAATCCATTACATCATTACTTGTCCTTGGCCACATTCAAGGAGCATCCATACAAAGGGAAATGGATGCTTTGAAATTCAAGCCATCACCATCATAAAACTCTCATTACCCATGAGAACTAGAATATGAAGAGCTAGACTATGTGTGCTTAAACTCTTACCTGGTAAAGTTAATTGGAGACCTCTGTGAGAGTTCAGCAGAAGGAGGCTGTCTTCCTAAGGCCCCTCACTATCCTATACCTGGGCAACAAAGGACTTACTTAATGTACAATTATTATTGAGGAATTTGGGTTTTAGAACACATGATATGTAGAAATATGTATAATTTAATTGTATAAATTTAAATTTCAGCCTTCTGCCCATTAATTTCTTCTGCAGTCCCTCTGAATGTCCTTGAGGTACACCTCGCCACGTGACCTCTTTTTTCTCACCACCCTCAGACCCTCTCAGTGGCCACAACCACTTTGAAGACAGATTGTTTCTATTTATTGAGCACTTACAGACTTCCGTTTACCTCTGTTTTAAATACTTTTTGACAATTTGCAGTAATTTATAGAAATATTTTTATGGCATGTATGTATTTGGTTTATAAACAGTGGACGTCTTTAACATGATTATTGAACATTTAAAGCGAAAGGTCTGTGGCTCATGGAATTTAAAAATTCTAGTGTGTTTGTGATATAGAAATGACTATCCTATAAATCCATGTCCTGCAGACTTCATACATCTGTCAGAGTGTAGTCATGGAATGGGGTAAAGATGATTCGTACACCACGTGCAGTAGTATGCAGATAACCTGGCTCTTGGAAAGTAAAAAGCCCTAATTTTTGGAGTTGTCTGGTTTCTAAGTAGTAAATACTCCCACCATGACTGACTTTAATGGAATTAATAACCAAGTTGCAAAGTTCCTGAGCATTTATAAAGCAGTTCTTGCAAACCAATACTAGCTGACCCCAGTCAGTGGGAAACACACTGCTGGGTTTCCAAGATGTCTGCTTACATTATTAGGATTGCCAAGAAAATGGTTAACTCATAAGAGAGATGTTCCTTTACAGAAGAATCCTCTACAATCTCAATTCAGTGTGTGATCCATTTATTCACATCATAAATTACCGCTGCCTTACTACTCCAGACCAAAATTTTGCAAGTAAAACAAGTGGGTTACTTAAAAGAAAAGCAAACACAACTTTAAAAAAAGAAAAACTTTGGATTGCTTCAGAAAGCATTTTTTTTTTGCATATATTCAAAATCCAGTCACATTTGCCCTGAAAATTATTCTATCAATCAACCATTTTGCTCACACTGGCAGGCCTTTCCCCCCACCCAATGTGGAATTACAAGATTTTATATTAATACAACAGCATAAGTCTAACAAAATAGGCCTCAAAGAACATTTAAAACTTTTCAGAAAGTTGTAGACAACATTCTAGAATTTGGACCTTCTTTTGAGACTGGCATTCTAGTTTCCTCAAAGTTGGATGGCCAACTCCCTGTCCTACCGACTTGTGTTAACTGTTTGGATTCTCTCTGCAGTTACAGAGTTTGTCGGGCTGAGCTATCGGAGAACAGTGGGCATTGTTTACCAAGTGGCCTTCACCGTTGGGCTCCTGGCACTGGTGGGGGTGGCGTACATGCTTCCTCACTGGAGGTGGCTCCAGCTCACCGTTACCCTGCCCAACATCTGCTTCTTGCTCTATTACTGGTAAGTCCATCTGGAACAAAAAAGGAAATAACTTTAACTATTTTGTTTTACTGAAAAGGCACACCATCCTTCTGTATTCCAAGGTGTCCTTTACTCTTTCCTTTCACAGAAAGCTCAGGTCAGTGTTTCAGGGATTAAAAACCAAAGACCAAACAAACAAACAAACAAAAAACATGAACTTCAACCTGTCTCGCCCTCTGGAAATCTAATGTCCTTTTACTTCGGGCTTAAGAGTTTTGTGACTCACATCTTTTTACATTATTGACGTGGTGTTTAAATTAGCTTATAGTGACTGTGATGCCCTTGGCAGAGGTTAACAATGTTACTAGTCTCATTCCATCCCTGCTCAGAGGAGACTTTAATGTAAAAGTGTCACCACTTCCTCACATCCCTGCCCAAGGCAGACATCTCCAATCAACCCAGCAATCTTTATCCCAGATCAGGCCAACATGGCACCCCAGACAGACCATGTCAGAGTTGCCAGGGTGTGTGAAACATGTTTGTCACTCCTGCCAAGAAAACTGTGGAAACAGTGGAAACAGCAGAAACTATCAGAAATCCCTAATGTGAGGTTACCCAAAATAAAGCAAGAGGAATGCTGAGTTCTCAAGCAAACCCCTCTCTCATACAAGAAACCACTTTCTGGATATACCCATCTGTTCTTCCCATAGTCATCCTGTCTAAGAATTACGCATCTCAACCCTTCTCAGAAAGCCTGCCTCTCCTCCAAAAGCTGGTCAAACTCTGAGAGGGACCCTTACCTCCCTCCCATATCCATTCTATCTCCTTTATATCTCTGAAGCCACCCCCACGGTAGACTCACCCTGGTCTTTTTCACACTTGCTCTTCCATCCTTCAATCCATGTTCCACACAGCATTTCTAAAATCCGTTCCATTGTGTTCTTCTTCTGCCTAAAATTCTCTCAACGGTTTTGTTTTCTTGATGCTTCAGCATAACAGAAAAGGTGCACCTCTCATCCAAGTTTTGACCGCCTCTAATGTGTTGCTTCTTGCCAATTTTGCTCAATAGAATCAAATTTAATTTACTTCCAAGTCTATGACCCAGTGATGGGCTACATCATCAAAACTCATTGCAGACATAGAATAGAAAATAGGTGTTTAGGGGGAAGAGTGGAGGCAAAGAGGTTAGGTAAGGAACTATCACCATAATCTTTGCGAGAAAGACAGAGCCTGAATTAAGACAAGTGGTGGCCTATGAAGAGGAGAAAATCAGAAACACATTTCTTCAGGGAGCAGGGACAGAGCCTAGTGGAGACCAAATGGGAAGGTTTAGAGAGAGGAGGTGCCTCATGGGTGGAGTGGAAGCTTCTGTGTCTGCACGTGAAGAAATAAGGAACACAGGAGGAGGGGTGGGTTTGAAAGGAGGGATGATGAGGGTGAGGTCTGGACATGCTGAATCTGAGATCCATTCGGAAAGGACATCAAAGTGCACATGACCAAGGGGCAATTGAACCTAAGGATCAGGAATTCAAGCAGAATTCCGATGTTGGTGGGTAGGGGCTGGAGGCAGTCACTCAGAGGAAAGGAGTAGAGCCAGGAGAGGAAGGGAATGGGACAAAACATACAAAAAAAAAAAAAAAAACCCACCAAATTCTCAAAGCCTACCTGAGGACAAGGAACCAGGACACAAGACAGAGTTTGTACCATGGATAGAAAGGGTGGGGGATGGGCTACAGGGGCAGAGGGGTTGTGGTGGTCACCAGAGGAGGGACTCTGTGAAGGCTGACCAAGACCAGTGGGGGGCCCTGTCCCCTGCCCGGTGGCATTGCTCTCACATCTCTGTAACCCTCACGTTTCACTGCTTGAAATGTAACACTGTTCACCTGACACTGTGGGACTGGCCTCTCTGTCCCAGTAGACTGTCAGCCCTTTGAGGTGAGGTGACAGTAGGGGACCTCTGGTGCAGCTTCCTGCCCAGGGCCAGAGTCCCAGAGCAACACCCCCAGTGGATCATTATTCATCCTCTGCTTGAACACTGTTCTTGCTAACTCACTTTGTCATCAAGCAAGCCACGTCACTGTAGGACCCAAAGCTCGTGTTCAAGAGACTTCTCATTGAGCCAGAATTTACCTTCCCAGCATGTTTACCCAGGGTTCCTAACTCTGCACTGAGAGCTTCAAAAAATTAATTTCTATTCTACTGGGAAACTCTTTACCTATCTGGGTATGCCTCTGAGAATCCATCCAGACTTTCCACCTGGAGGCCAGCCATTTCTGGTTCTTGTCTTCTCTGACGTGGTTCCCAGGTCCTTCTTCGTTCTTCAGCTCACTCGACACTTGGTCCTGCTGACTCTGACTCATGAGATGTGAGCCACTGGGCTGAACCTGTACACCAAATGTGATCTAGGAAAATCGCGCTATGGCATCACGGCAGAAAGGATGCGCACCGTGAGCTGTGGATTGGCTGTCACTGAGCACACCAATTTCTGTTCCTGATGTCAAGTCTTAACTGAGTAATAGTACTTGATTCATTGTACTCCCACAAACATCCATCCCGAGTTCCTTTTGAGTCTTTCAGCGCAAACTTCTCGCCCAGAGTGAGGTCCCAACATGGGGCCTTCCGGACTCTACGCCAGAACTCCTACCAGGGCAGTCCTCTGCCTCCTTCTCGCCAGTCCCTCTTCCTCCCATCGACCAATAACCAGCTACTCCAAGAGGCCTCTCCAAACAGATCTAGGTAGCAAGAGTCTGCTCCAGGAGGTACAGGGCCCCCCTGTGTCCTGCCAGATCCAGCAATCAGGCCTGTAGGCTCTGTTGCCATTTTATCTCAGAATCTCACCTCCATCCTTTGAGAAATCAGCTCTCAGAATAATATACATAAAACACCTGGCTTCCACCCATGACGGAACTGCATCTTGCCACTTCCGCACCCAGCAGCTTTCAGCACTTGCAAAGCCCCAGCCAACCTTCCTCTCCTCCCCGTAGCGCAGGGCTGAGTAGGCATTCAGTCAACCACCAGGAACTCTCTGAAGAGAGGACCCAAAAGTTTCCTGCATAAAGCTGAACAGAAGTCAGCATGTGAAGGAGGAAAAACCCACATAGCCCCCGCAAAATTTTAGAAAATTCTTTTCTTGCAAGAGAATGTTGAAAATTTATTTTCTTAGTAACTTTCAAATGTGCGATACAGTACCATTAACTGTAGTCACCACACCATACGTCACATCCTCAGGGCTTCTAAATTATTTTGTAACTGGAAGTTTGTACCTTCTGACCCCCTACCCCCATTGTCCACTTCCTCCACCAGCAACCGCCAATCTGTGCTCTGTATCTATGAGCTCGGTCTGTTTGTTTTAGATTCCACATATAAATGAGATCATATGGTGTTTGTCTTTCTCTGTCTGACTTATTCCACTTAGCGTAATACCCTCTAGGCCCACCCACGTTGTCAGAGATGGCAAGACCTCATTCTTATTTATGGCTGAATACTATTCCATTGTGTAATATATACCACATCTTCTTCAGCCATTCATTCATCTATCAACAGGCACTTAGGTTGTTTCCATGACTTGCTGCAATAAACATAGGGGTGCATATATCTTTTTGAATCAGTATTGTTGTTTCCTTCTAAGAAATACCCAGAAATGGAATTGCTAGACCATATGGGATTTCTATGTTTAAGTTTTTGAGGAAACTCCACACTGTTTTCCACAGTGGCTGCACCAGTTTACATTCCTACCAACAGTGAGTGCATAAGAGATTCCCTTTCTCCACACCCTTGTCAGCATTTATTTCTCGTCTTTTTGAGACTAGCCATCCTAACAGCTGTGGAGTGATATCTCCTTGTGGTTTTGATTTGCATTTCCCTGGTGATGAGTGATGTTGAGCATCTTTTCATGTACCTGTTGGCCATCACTATGTCTTCTTTGGAAAACATGTCTATTAGGATCTTCTGCCCATTTTTTAAATCAGATTTTTTTTATATTGAGCTGTATGAGTACTTTATATATTTTGGGTATTAACCCCTTACCTGGTATATGATTTGCAAATGTTTTCTCAGGAGGCTGTTTTCTCGTTTTGTTGATTTCCTTTCCTGTGCCGCCCCTGCACAATTTTATTTCCTTTGTAGATCCAACCCAACCTCACTGTGTTAAGATCCCTCGCAGAAACTTGACTATGACCACTGCAGGAATGAGGTTCAGTAAGACCTCTGCCCATCTCCCACTGGACAGCACTAATAACACTTGTGCTATACCCTAGGTGCATCCCTGAGTCTCCGAGGTGGCTGATCGCCCAGAACAAAAATGCTAAAGCCATGAGGATCATTAAGCACATCGCAAAGAAAAATGGAAAATCTCTGCCGGCCTCCCTTCAGGTGAGCCAGTAGCTGTCTGGTAAAGCTGTACATTCTCAATGGGGAGTCACAGAAGGGGCCACCATATGAAGCAGGATATTTCCGTTGTACTAGGATTCATGGTCTCTGGTGAAATATTCTAAATAGATCCAAAACAAAAAGGAAAAGGAAACTGAAAATCATTGAAAGGCAAATGAGAAGTTTCTATTGTGTACCACCCAAGACTATGTGGGCCACTTGGACCCAGCTACCTGATGTCTTCCTTACCCAAATCTGGGAGTCGGGGGAGGGGAGGGTTTTCACAGAAGGAAGAGTTTTCAAACACAAATGATTTCTTACAATTTTAAACATTTTGAATAGAAATTGTCCCAAAATATCTTGAGCAATCTCCTACCTTCTGGAATAAAACAAGTGGCTGGGATTCCCAATGTCTCTGCATTTTGTGTTTTGCCTCTAGGAGACCTTATCACCTTTAACTTAAGCCTTTTTACCTAATGGGATAGAACAGAGAAAATCAAGCCAATTGGAAAACTCTGCCAAAATAAAAGTAAATCATCTCTGTGTGAGGATCTAAGATAGGTTCCCTGTAAGCATTTGCGATTTTTTTGACTTTAGAGTTGAGCGTTTTGGGACTCAGAGGCCTTTTTTTTTTTTTTTTTTTTTAAGTTTCTTTATGTGTTATTTTGAGAGCAAGTGTGTGAGTGGGGGAGGGGCAGAGAGAGAAGGAGAGAGAGAATCACAAGTAGGTTCTGTGGTGACAGCACAGAACTTGTCACAGGGCTCAAACTCATGAACTATGAGACCATGACCTGAGCCAAACTCAAGAGTCAGATGCTTAACCAGTTGAGACACCAAGGCACCCCTCAGAGGCCCTTTATTTCACTTCTTCTCTGGTTTCTGGGTGGTTGGATAGATAGTCTTTTCCACTGACGACCAGCAGAGCAGTGATTAAATTTTAGGCCATTTCAGAAATTGGTCAGGGACTAAAGCACATGAGTCACTCTCACCAAAGTTCAGGTTCACAGAAGAGCCGTAAGTCTGCTGGAAGATCTTCCCCTTGTTCCTTGGGCTTTCAGACCCTGTCTGGTGTTGCTTTAGGAAGGAGTGGCTTCTGCGAAGGTCCTGCTTCCTGAACCTTCAATCCTGGAGATTGGATCTCAACTCTAGCACCTACTATTTTCTTCTAGAGCAGGGCTTCTCAAACGTTAATACCTGTGCACAGGAGGCACCTGGGGACCTTGCAGAAATGCAAATTCCAATTCAACCTGTCTGGATGGGGGCCCAGGTCTTTTATTCTAACAAGCTCCAGGTGATACAGAGCTGCTCCAAGTGCAAGGGTCCCAGAGCAGAGCCTCCTGACTGCTGGGTCACAGCTGTCCTGCAGAGAGTATGCATGATGTCCTCAGCCTGTAGGGCCACTGGGCCGGGCCTCCTTCTGCCCCACCGTGCTTTACCTTCAGGGCCCCTTGACAGATGCACATGAGTTACCCAACTCCCCCAAATCCCAGCTTCCTCTTCTGTGAAAGGGGGTGGAAAAAAAGGTGGACACTAATTTCCAGGACAGTCCAGATTAACCGAGCTAGTACATATGGAAGGCTCACGATAAGCCCCAGCAAGTGTCACATACTATTGTGATTCCCTGTATTACACAGTGACACCATCTTTAACCACACAAAGCTGTTCCTACTGTTTCTATTCCTAGAGCCTCAGACCTGTTGAGGAAGTTGACGAGAAGCTGAATCCTTCATTTCTTGACTTGGTCAGAACCCCTCAGATCAGGAAACACACTTTGATCTTGATGTACAACTGGTAAGGAATGTTTTTCACTTCAAAACCCCTCCACATTTTTTTAAATCCCCATCATCCACATTAAGGGAGGGACCAAGAGCATCATCACACAGCCTGGTTCCAGTATCGGTATTGATGGTGGATGATGAGGGGGTCTCACTTATTGCAGGTTTTTCTGATATCATTTTGGTGGGGCAGATGTTGAAATCAGCTTACAGTTCCAAAGCATAGATAAGCTCATTCTCAACCTTGGCATTGCCTTAGAATCTCCTGGGAGGTTATAAAACACCAAGCCTAGAACCCCTGCACTGTGGCCCCCTGAAAATACTGATTTAATTGGTTGAGGGAAGGTCCAAGGCACCAATATTTTAACATTCTCCAGATGATTCTGGTATTTAGCCAAAATGGACAATTACGGGTTCTATATCTATGATGAGTGATCTCTCCTTATTGTACAGGGCTAGCAAGGAGAGGGTCTTTTCCTTTTCTTGTCTTTTGGAGGAAAAACTAAACTTATGAATGAGAATAAGCCACAAAGAGTAGCCCACTGACTCCACAACTCAGTGGCTGAAGTGTGATTGTTCTCACTGTCTGCAGGCTTCTCCTGGAGCTCTGAACCCTCACCCTGCATCAAGCCTTCCTGAGTACAGTGCACTTTCCTTTCAGTGTGCATTGGACTCACACCAGCCA
This sequence comes from Hyaena hyaena, assembly GCF_003009895.1. NCBI lineage: Eukaryota > Metazoa > Chordata > Mammalia > Carnivora > Hyaenidae > Hyaena > Hyaena hyaena. The sequence goes on from NW_024081614.1 coordinate 26,213, forward strand.
AACAGAGATTTGTAACCACTGGCAGAAGCAAAGCTCACCAGGAATTAATCTGGCAACCTTTACAGTACTGCACATAACACAAAGCAGTGAAATGTGGCTTCTTTATCCTTCTTTCCTTTTCTGAGTAATTGCTGCTCTTGCTAGGGGTTTTCATAGTTTCCATTACAGATAACAAACACTTTCAGTCCACAAAACAAAAACCATCGTCCAAATGCTATCTGTATGGTATCAGAAGAGAAATCCTCAAGAAGTGAGGCTGTATCCATTTGGGAATTTGGTACCCATTTGGGTCTCTGGTCTCCTAAAATTTGAATTGAGTACTCAGCCAAGTTTTTTGATCCCGATTCCATTAGAAAACCACAAAGAGAGAAATAATTAACAGCCACTAATAATCTGATACAGTTTTACCAAATAAATCACCCGAGAAAGAAATTTCTTCCTGCCTTTCACTTTGGCCAGAGAATGCTATCCTGATTTCTTCTCCTTTCTTGGTTCTGGGGTCACAACCAGCCCCGGCAGTGGGTCAGACAATGCAAAAGCAGTGTAAGGGAGGGAAGAGTACTAAGATGACAAAGAAAGGTGACCCACAATCCCCTGTGATGTTTCCAGAAGCCCCTCCTTCTCAATGACTCGTTTTTGGTGCTTGGCTTGACCTGAGCTCTCCTCTTCGCTCAGGTTCACAAGCTCTGTTCTCTACCAGGGCCTCATCATGCACATGGGCCTTGCAGGGAGCAATATCTACCTGGATTTCTTCTACTCTGCCCTGGTGGAATTCCCAGCTGCCCTCATCATCATCCTCACCATTGACCGTATAGGTCGCCGCTATCCATGGGCTGCATCAAATATGGTGGCAGGGGCAGCGTGCCTAGCCTCAGTTTTTATCCCTGATGGTAAGTGTCAGGACAACCTGGGGTCTTGTCTTCCAAAGCCCAGTGAAGAGAGAAGATCATAGCCCCCTAATAGTAAGACTTTGAAATTTGGCATCCAAATCAATTTGGAAAGAATGAACACAGTATCAGGCACCTTCCTGGGCAAACCCATGTAGCCACCCTGTCTTTAAGAACAATTGTACCCAATGGTTGTCTGACACAATACAATCACACCTAACTGTTCTCTAATGTACTGGAACAAGAAGAGCTAAGAGGACTCATGCTACAGACTATCCAGCTGGCCCAGAAAAGAGAGCATGGGCTTTGGGGGGTAGAGCAAGCCCAGGGTTAATGTCTTATTTAGTTTCCCAGACACTAGTTAGACAACTCCCTTGGCCTCCCTCCATCATCCTGCAGAATAAAGGAAGTTTAGGTAAATGCAACCAATGAGCAATTATTCAGTTCCTTTCTTTCCTTCTAAAATACTTTCTCCATGAAGGAGAGTAAAAACCTATGCAACCGAATCCTATTAGCAACAGGGAGCTTTGTTTGAATCCTTCAGTTTTTAGCAATTATTTAAAATATGCCCAACTTTACTGTTCCTTTTGGATGACTTCTATAGACTAGAGTGGCCCAGACTTTGAAAGTGGTATAATTCTGTTGTCATTGATGACTGTAGTCTAAAGGGAGTGTTAGAACTGTGTCCAAGTTAAAAAGCCCAAACGTCCATCAACAGATGAATGAGTAAAGAAGATGTGGTGTATATATATATATAAAAGAATATTACTCAGCGATCAAAAGGAATGAAATCTTGCCATTTGCAACCATGTGAATGGAACTGGAGTGTATTATGCTAAACGAAATTAGTCAGTCAGCAAAAGACAAATATCATCTGACTTCACTCATATGAGGACTTTAAGATACAAAACAGATGACCATAAGGGAAGGGAAGCAAAAATAATATAAAAACAAGGAGGAGGACAAAACATAAGAGACTCTTAAGTACAGAGAACAAACTGAGGGTTGCTGGAGGGGTTGTGGGTGGGGGATGGGCTAAATGAGTAAAGAGCATTACGGGGTACTTGTTGGTGTGAGCACTGGGTGTTATACATAGGGAATGAAACACTGGATTCCACTCCTGAAAGCATTATTGCATTCTATGCTAACTAACTTGGATGTAAATTTTAAAAAACAAAAAACTATGTCCAGGCTAAAACTAACAGATGTGGGGAATCTTGCTCAAAAGTTGGAATTTATAGAAGAATTTTGGGTTCTCATCCCATTCTGGAATGTGGACCTTCCCTTTGCGTGCCTCTAGAGCACTGTTTGCAGACCCGGGTTTGCAGACCATTACCCAGTGCAGTGTAAGTGGTGTGTTTTCGCCCCTCAGATCTGCAGTGGCTAAGAGTCACAGTTGCGTGCTTGGGTAGGATGGGGATTACAATGGCCTACGAAATGGTCTGCCTGGTCAACACGGAACTGTACCCCACATTCATCAGGTGAGCACACTCTCCTCAACATGAAGAGGGTGGTTGGGACATTTGTTTACTGGCTAGAACTACTCCAAGAGCCAGCGGAGGACATCTTCCTTTTCAAAACACGGGTAAGAGAGCATTTGAAGGCAGTAGCGAGGCAGAATCTCACACGTATGGGCTAGGGTGAAATACAGAAGCTGTGTGGGAAGAACAGAAGGTATTGACTGCAAGAGAGCAATTACCAAATGCCCCGGGGAGAGCGTGATCAGAAACAGCACACCCAGGACTATAGAACAACATGGAGAACACGTCTGATCAAAGTAAAAAGTGAACATTACCCCCGCCCATTAAAATTCTCCAAAAAAGCTAACATAAAATAAGCTCAACAGAATAGGGATGGAATTGTGTATCACACACCATTTGCATGTATTGAAAATAATGTGAACACTTTTTTCCCCCAGTTCACAGACATTTTGGTGATGTAGGAAAGAATTTATTTGGAGGCGGGGTGGGGGATAACTACTGTCTGGTGAGAGGCTAAAAGTTAAATCAGCTTCCTGCGTTTCAGGAATCTTGGTGTCCTTGTCTGCTCTTCCATGTGTGACCTCGGTGGCATTATCACGCCATTCCTGGTCTACCGGCTCACCGACGTCTGGCATGAACTCCCACTGGTGGTTTTTGGTAAGAAATCCTCAGACATGTCTTTGAATGAAAACCTATTTTTCTAGAAACTGCCCTTTTTCTATCTCAAAATAGGCATCATGCCTACTAGCAACTACTAAATACAGCTAGTAATCAGAACTAGTCTTAGCATTAGTAATACTAGTATTGGTAATACTATTAGTAGCTACTAAGACTCAGGTAGGAGAGCCCACTGGGACTCAGGCCTTTGTGGTACAAAGTTCAAGGAATAAGATGAAAGACATTTGCCTGAAGAAAACTCCTAACTCTCCTCACCAATTTCCACCCCTCCTTGGGTCTCTTTGTCAAAGAGCTCACTCTTTCTGCCTCCTCTATGGCCAGATGTGAAAAAGTACGAAGCTTTTCACTACATTACTTCAAAGAAAAGCAGTTATGGTTTTGCAAAAAGTGATTTCAAAACCCAGGGGAAACAAATACCACAATCAAGGAAATGGGTTAGCTTAATGGTACACCTGTGTGGGTGTTGGGCACCCCTTTCTCAGATTCCTTGGGCAGTTAGATTTAAAGAGGATGGGCTCAGATCTTCCCTCCAACATTGAAGGAATGTACCAGTGCTGAGCCCACCCCTCCCTGACCAGCCTGCAGCCTGGAAGGTGACAGGGACAAATTTAATTATCAACAAATTGCACACAGAGGCCAATGTTGAAGGTCTGCAGACTATCAAAGGGGTCTGGGAATCCTGGGGACTTCCATTCATTCTGGGCCATTGCCTTTCCCCACAGCTGGGAACTGTGAGAGAGACCCTCTCCTGTGCGCCACGCAGAGAGGTGTCCAGATTCATGCACGCAACATTCACCTTCTCACATTAGCCAGAAGGCTTCAATGCACCCATTTTCATCTTCTTTTAGATCCATTGGGAACCACTTTTAATTTGACAAAAAATGTGACATTTTCCCCCATGAGCCTACAGTACTCACTTAATTTGAGGGAAGGAGGACAAGACCCCCTGCACACTGGACAAACACACAAATGGCTTTTCCCCTAATACTGTGCATTGTCGCACACGAGTATCTCTGCGCTTTCCTCTTCTCAAGGGATTCGGGAGGGGGAGGGGGATTTTCCACTGCTGTAGATGTGCCAGCAAATGCTCCGCGTCACTAATAGAACTCACCCTCAAAATAGACCCAAAGAATTCCTCTTCGTTGCAACGTAATAACAGCAAGATGCCCAAAGTTGATAGAACACGAGCTCTTTAGCATAAGATAAGCGTGATTTGGCAACAGAGTGACTGGTACCATCTACCTACGGGACCTACGTGCCCCGGGCGCCTTTCTCTACCCACACTGGTTGAGGGACCTGCATGGAGCCTACTTTCTATCTTGGGGGCGTCCCACAAGGCCCTATGGACTCCTTCCTTCCAGGGAGGAAGGCAGAGCCACCTCAATCTTGGCCCCTCCCTTAGGAGAGCAGTGAGTGATGATGACTCAGTAAAAACATTTTTGGGTGGAGAACCGACTTCATTTCACAAAGCAATGTAAGGTCCAGACCTAGAGGAGCCTCTGTTGACCCTCCTTCAGGATTCACCTTCCCCTTGAAAAGGTAAAAGATTTTAATTGCATTTCACCATTTCAAGTTAAGAAACAACCTGGTCAAGAGGTGCCTGGGTGGCTCACTTGATCAAGCATCCAACTCTTGATTTTGGCTCAGGTCATGATCTCATGGTTTATGAGTTAGATCCCCACATTGGGTTCTGTACTGGCAGCTCAGAGCCTGCTTAGGATTCTCTCTCACTCTCTCTCAAAATAAACACAAAACTTAAAAAAAAAAAAAACAACCTTGTTAACTAGGCCTATCTTTGTAAATAAAAATGCTAAAGGGATGACAGTTTGAGTAGTCTATTATATTCTCTTCATAATTCACTCACTTCAGAGGATCAAAGCCTGCAGAATATGTTTATCATTTGCGTGAGTTACAACCATTAGTGGTTTCAAGAGACTCCGAGGGGAGAGCTACCTTGTTCATACTCTGCGACAGGCACCCCCACTTAATGAGCAGGAAGTCACTTCAGTCACACAACCAGCATGTGATGTGGAAATATCATCCCACTTCATGCCTGAGATTCAGAACAGAACTTCCCAGGGCTCTGAGACCAGCGAGCGGAGGCTCAGAAGTGGACCCCAGGCACCCAGAGCTACAGCCGATATCCTGAACCACAGAGGTGTCTACTCCCGCCATTTTGTAAAGATGTAAAAATGGAGTCTGGTGTGCAGGATTTTTTTTGAAACTCCAAAACCAGCAAAGAAAAGAGCCCACATCTACTTTGTGCTTTCTACTATAGCAAAACATAAAATGTAACCTTAGAATCCCAAACATTAATGGGGATTTAAATAACCATAAACACTCTGATGTTTACAATTACCTCCCAGCATACTCTGGTTTCTCTTCAGATCGTATAAATCTTTCTCCTTTTACAATTACCTCCCAGCATGTGCAAAACATTATAGCTGGAGACAAAGGAAAAAAGAACAAAAGGAATTTATCAAACACCTGAATTAAAACTAAAAGCATAGGCTTGGCTATACTTTTTCATGCTGTGATGCAGTAACACATGATTCATTACCTCTGTTTGCTAACAATGATCCAAGTTTCTGACTCATTTTCATTACTTAGTGCTTTATATTGGCAGGGCTATGTTCTTCCTTTCCTTAGAGTTGATTTTTTTTCAGAGTTATTTTCTAACTCCAATGTATCTTAATATCATGGCAATGTTCTCTAGCCTAGAATAACCTTGACTCAAAATGTTAAGTATTTCATCTCCCTATAAGGAATTGCAATCCAACGGAGTTTGGAATCAGCAAAATATTTATAGGACCATCAGGGAGAGCAAAGAAATCTGTGAGTATAGAAAATCACACACAAATGTGTGGGTTTTTTTTTTTTTCGTTTTTTTTTAATTTCTAGGAGAGAGAGAGAGAGACAGCGTGAGCAGGGGAGGGTCAGAGAGAGAGGGAGTCACAGACTCTGAAACAGGCTCCAGGCTCTGAGCTGGCAGTCAGCACAGAGCCCAATGCGGGGCTTGAACCCACGAACCGCGAGATCATGACCTAAGAGAAAGTCGGCCGCTTAACCGACTAAGCCACCCAGGCGCCCCTGTGTGGGGTTTTTTTAAAGAAATTAATGGAGTTCTAATTATAAAACCTGAATGTTTGGGGCACCTAGGGGGCTTAGTTGGTTGAGCATCCGACTCTTGATTTCAGCTCAGGTTCATGATCTTGAGGTTTGTGGGAATGAGCCCCGTGTCAGGCTCTGGACCAACAGCAAAAAAAAAAAAAAAAAAAAAAAAAACACCTGAGTGTTTTAGTTCTTAATGTGATTTGCATCTGTTTGGCTTTCAGCTGTGATCGGCTTGGTTGCTGGGGTTCTGGTGCTGTTGCTACCCGAGACCAAAGGGAAGGCTTTGCCTGAGACTATAGATGAAGCTGAGAATATGCAGAGGTAAGGAGCTGCAATTCCTCTGCGCATGTGTGGACCAATTCTGAGGCCAAGTAGAAAAAAAGATGAGGCTGAATGTATAGCTCATACCATACATTGAGATTGAATCACATGAAATCAAAGACTGAAGACTAAAAAAAAAAATAAAAATAAAAAACAAAAACAAAAGACAAAGGAAAAGCAAAATAATTAACACCCTCTAGGAGAATACCCTGCTACTTTCAGAGTGGGGAAGTTCTCTGTAAGTATGGCAAAAAATCCAGGGCCCATTGGAAAAAAGATCAGTAAGTGTCCCTTTCTAAAAATAAAGAATTTTGCATTGAAAAACCAACATCATCTAAAAAAATAATAATGACAAATATGGAGAAAATACTTACTCCTCAACAAGATGCTGGTTTTCCCACTAGATAAAGGGCTCTGACAAATCCGTAAGAGAAACTACCCACAAGAAGAAAATGGGTTAAGGGCTTGACTAGGTAGTTCAGGAAAAAGAAAAGAAAAACGGCTCTTAAAGGTATGAAACTATGCTCAGTTCCCACATAGTAAGAGAAGAAGAGAGGAGCACCATACTTCTCACAGCTGAGGTTGTCAAAGATCAGGCTGCTCGGTGACATATCATGTGAAGAAGGAATGTAGGGAAACAGTGCCCTGTGTTGCCGGTGGGAATAGAAATCTGAAATCCCTGTGATGGCAATACGACAAAAGTATCAAAACTGTGCATTTCATTTTACCCAGAAATTTCCACCCTTCTAGGAGTGTACGTGTGCAAAATGACAGGTGTACAGGATTACTATTTTAGAACATGTTTCATGTAACACAAGATTGGAAACAACCTAAATGCCCAATGATTATATAAATGATGGTAGGTAATTCGATAAAATACTCTGTAGCCATTAAAAAGAATGAGGCAGCTTTACACGCACTGATAAGGAAAATTCTTTAAGATATATTATTAACTTTAAAAAGGAAAATATAGAAAGTAATTATTCTACCATTTCTGTAAAAAGAATAAACAAATAGGGGCAACTGGGTGGGTTGAGCTGGGTAAGCATCCAACTTCAGCTCAAGTCATGATCTCACGATTCATGAGTTCGAGCCCCACATCGGGTTCTGTGCTGACAGCTCAGAGCCTGGAGGCTGCTTCACATTCTGTGTTTCCATCTGTCTCTGCCCCTCCCCTGCTCATGCTGTCTCTGTCTCTCTCAAAAATAAATAAATATAAAAAAGGGGGGGCAGCTGGGTGGCTCATTAGTTAAGCATCCGACCCTTGATTTTGGCTCAGGTCATGATCTCATAGTTCATGAGTTCAAGCCCCACATCAAGTTCTGCACTGACAGCACAGAGCCTGCTTAGTATTCTATCTCCTTCTCTCTCTCTCCGTCCCTCCCCTACTCACTCTCTACCTCTCTCAAGAAAAATAAACTTAAAAAAAAAAAGAAAATCGAAAGAGAAACGTAGGACACACTCCCCACAAGTTTGTTTATGCAGGTGCTTAGATCTTTTTATGCATTTTATTTAGGCTGCAGTTTCAGCCCACTGACGCCGTGAACGGAACAGAATTTTATCCGTTCCCCACAATGTTCACATCTAGCACATTCAGTACTTGAACAGATGCTGCTGCGGAAGAAATGACAGTGGTCGGAGCTTTTCCTCAAGCTTGAAGCCCTCTGAATTCAGCAGAGGTCACACGCTGGCAGCGTCCAGGGCATCAGGGTCTCAAGTGCTTTGCTTGGCCCACGTGGTATTTTTTTAAGTGGGAAATTCCACAGAAACTGGATTCCCAGGATCTGTTAAAGAAAAAAATTCAGAGGCTTTGCTGACACGGCACAGGCATTTCCTCTTGTTGATGATTTGTGGGAGCTGAGAGACAGCTCGGTGTTTTGAAGGGCATGCCCCCCGCGTAGGCCACAGCATCACCAGGCCCGACTGCCGTGTGCCTGGTACGCTTACATTTTCTGCCTGGTACATGCAGACATTTGAGTTTGAGGTCCCTGATCGAGACCAACTGCCCCCTCTATCCCCCTGTCTCAGTGAAGCTTCCCATGCCCACGTCTGTCCTCTTGAAGACAGATTGTATCCCATTTACTGTAGAGCTTAGGTTAGTGCCCAGCACGCACACAGCAGGTGCTCACCAAATAGCGGTGGGTAAATGCTGAGTTCAGCTCCGGAGCTGGGAAGGGTATGTGGTGGGGAGGAGCATGGGCTTTAGAGTCTGATAGGCGAGGTCTTGACATTTCCTATCATGTGGCCTTAACTCCTCTAAGCCTCAGTTTCTTCATCTGTAAATGGGGACCACCGTTTCTGCTCCTTGGATTTTTGTAATGAGATATATGCATGTCAAGTGCCTGGCACTTTGTAAATATCCAAAACCACCGATATTATTCATAGAAGTTTTCATCGATCTTCTACAAAGCAGGGAAATATGTACCTAGATAACTGATTGGGAATAAATTTTTTCTAAATATTTTATTTCTGAGAAAGACAGCGTGAGCAGGGGAGGGTCAGAGAGAGAGGGAGGCACAGAATCTGAAGCAGGCTCCAGGCTCCGAGCTGGCAGTCAGCACAGAGCCCGACGCGGGGCTCGAACCCATGAACCGCGAGATCATGACCTGAGCCGATGTCGGACGCTTAACCAACTGAGCCACCCAGGTGCCCCGGGAATCAAATTTTAAAACATATTCTGTACGGTTTTGAGCGAGGGAAGTGCAGCCCAGTGACATCCACATACACACGCGTTTGCAGGAGGCTGTCATTTTCATCAGGCTGGTTCATCGAGCTAAAGAGGGATTTCAGATTATTCCTGCTATTGTTTTACGGGCCTTCTATTCACATGACCTACAAATACTTCTGCGAAGGTTTGCGCTTTTCTGTTTTCTGTATTACGTCATCCAGCTCACCTTTCAGAGATGGAAGACGGGTCTGTGTGAGGCCCAGGGGTTGCAGGACAGAGTGAGGAGGTGACTGCCGAGGCAGGAGAGACGAGCGGGGCGGCCTGCGGGACACAGAGGGGCCCGGGGCAGGGCGGCCCACCGCTGGCCCTGGAGGCCAGGCGGCTGCACGTGTCCGGAGAGCTGACCCAGGCCCCGCGTCCCAGACACTGCGGGCAAGGGGCGAAACAGGGTAGGGCGGGACCCCCCCCCCAAAGATCTTAGCTCCCCAGGGCCCTAAGCCCGTCCCATTTACAGAGAGCCCTGGGGCTTCCCTAACGTACACCTGATTTCACCCCTGATGCCTGTTTCCTTTTCTGTAAAATTGGGTGACGTTTACTCGGAGCTTTTAGCTAGTACTTTCTAAGCCCTTCTCGTGTGTTGCCTCATTTAATCCTGGCACCAACCCTACGAAACAGGTATTGTTATCATTATTATTATTATTAACCCCATTGGACAACTGAAAAACACGAAGGCAGGAGAGACTAAAGGATTTGTCCATGAGGCCAGTAAGTGACAAAGCCAGGCTAGTCCTGGCCCCCGGGTCCCGGCCGGCCGGGCGCACAAGGGGGAGAGGGCAGCGGGCGTCCAGGGCAGGGCTGGGCTCCTTACCAGGCCGTCCGCCTGGCTGTGCCGCCGCCGCTGCCGTGGTCACTGTCGCTGCTGCTGCTGCTGTCCCTGTTCTTCCTGTTGCTGCTGTTAGTATTGCTGCTGCTGTGGCTCCTGTTAGCGTTAGTGTTGTTGCTGCCATTGTTGCTGTTGTTGTTGCTGTTGTGGTGACTATTGCTGCTCCTGTTACTATTGTTGCAGCTGCTATTGCTATTGTTATTGCCGTTGTGAGTATTGCTGCTATTGTTGTTGTGGCTGTTGTTGCTGTTGTCACTGTTGCTGCTATTGTTGTTGTTGTGGCTGTTGTTGATGTTGTTACCATGGTTGCTGCTGTTGTTGCCATTGTTACTTTTGCTGCTGCTGTGGTTCCTATTATTGTTGTTACTGTTGTTGCTGTTGTTACTACTGTTGCTGCTGTTGTTCTTGCTGTGATTACTATTGCTACTGTGGTTACTCCCGTTATTACTGTTGTTGCTGCTGTGGTTGTTGTTATTGTTGCTGCTGTTGTTGCTGTTATTACTATTGTTCCTGCTGTTGTTCCTGCTGTTGTTGTTGTTACTGTTGTTGCTGCTGCTGTTGCTGCCATTGTTATTATTGTTGCTGTTGTTGCTATGGTTCCTGTTGTTGCTGCTATTGTTGCTGCCGTTACTATTGTTGTTGCTGTTGTTGCTGCTGTTACTATTGTTGCTGCTGTTGTTCCTGTTGTTGCCATTGTTACTATCGTAGCTGCTGTTGTTGCTGTTCTCGCCATTATTACTACTGTTGTTGCCATAGTTACTACTGCTGCTGTTGTTGCTGTTGTTACTGTTGCTGCTGCTATGGCTTTCATTCTTGTTACTATTGTTGCTGCTATGGTTCCTATTATTGCTGTTGTTACTACTGTTGTTACTACGACTGCTGTTGCTGCCATTGTTACCATAATTGCTGTTATTGTTCCTGTTGTTGCCCCTGTTACAATTGATGCTGCTGTCATTGCTACTATTGTTGCCATTGTTACTACCATTGCCATTGTTGCTGCTGTGGTTCCAGTTGTTGCCATTGTTACTGTTGCTGCTATTGTTGCTGCGGTTACTATTGCTACTGTGGTGGTTCCTGTTGCTATTGGTACTATTGTTCCTGCTGTGGTTCCTGTTATTGTTGTTGCCACTGTTACTGCCATTGTTACTATTGTCGCCGCTGTTGTTGCTGTTGTTAATATTGTTACTGTTGTTGCTTTTGTTGTTGCTGTTATTTCTATTGTTGCTGTTGTTGACGCTGTTGTTACTAATGTTGCTGCTGTTGTTGCTGCCATTGTTATTATTGTTGCTATGGTTCCTGTTGTTGCTGCTGTTACTATTGTTGCTGCTGTTGTTCCTGTTGTTGCAATTGTTACTATCATTGCTGCTGTTGTTGCTGTTCTCGCCATTATTACTACTGTTGTTGCCATAGTTACTCTTGCTGCTGCTGTTCCTGTTGTTACTATTGCTGCTGCTGTGGCTTTCATTGTTACTATTGTTGCTGCTGTGGTTCCTATTACTGTTGTTACTGACATTGTTACTATTGCTGCTGCTGTTTCTGCTGTTGTTGTTAATATTATTACTGTTGTTACTATTGTTGCTACTGTGGTTGTTGCTGTTTTTACTATTGTTCCTGCTGTTGTTGCTGCTCTGATTCCTACTGTTGCTGCTGTTGTTGCCATTGTTACTGTTGCTGCTGTTATTGTTGCTGTGGTCACTATTGCTACTTTGGCGGTTCTTGTTGCTGTTGTTACTGTTGTTGCTGCTATGGTTGTTGCTGTTGTTACTATTGTTCCTGTTGTTGCTTTTGTTGCCGCTGTTGTTCTTGTTCTTGCCATTGATACTATTGTTGCTGCTGTTGTTACTATGGTTACTGCTGTTGTTGCCGCTGTCACCAGTGTTGCTGCTGTCATTGCTGCTGTTGCTGCTGTTGCTGCTAACATTGTTGCTGTTGCTGCTGCTACTGTTGGTGCTGCTACTATTGTTCCTATTGTTGCTGCTGCTGTTGTTCCTGCCGATGTTGTCATTCCTACTATTGCTGTTGCTGTTGTTGCTGTTGGTTTTGTTCCTGCTATTGTTGTTGCTGCTGTTGTCACTATTTTTGTCCCTGTTCTTGTGGTGGCTGGTGTTCCTGTTGTTGTTTCTGTTGTTGTTGCTGCTGATTTTGCTGTCACTATTGTTGGAATAGAGACCCTGGGAGTGCAGCTGGCTTCCTCGGGCCCCTGCACCTGGAGTGTGAGAGAAGCCCAGCGCTGACAGGGGATTTGGGCGAGCGTCAGCTACACTCCCTGCCTCAGACGGGCCCGGAGGCTGAGGCACGAGTAAGCATCCCCAGGCAGGGGAAGTTCCGTGAGCTGCTGGGGGACCCAGGGACAGCCCCACCCCATATTTCAGTCTTACTATCAGCTGCAGCATGTGCAAAGGGCATTCCAGGGAACAGCAGAATGAAGAAAGCAGCATCTCTATGATGAGTATCAGCAACGTCCTGGTATTAAAAATAAGATCACTGAGAAAATGTGCAATTTGAACAAATTTCTAGTTGATTTTTCACTTGTCCAACTGTTGAAAAGTAAATGAGCTTTGGTAAAAAATAATTCCTAAAATTGTATTTGCAAGAACTGATGTTAACTGTCCAGATTTTGCAATCATTTATTTTTCACCAATAAGATTAAATGAGTCATTACCCACATCTCTATTACATAGAAAAGTGAACACCTAAAACAAGGAACAGAGGCCAGAGCATTTTTGGAACCCCAACACCTCTAGTTATTCACCAAGCTCTGTTAATTTTCTTTTCAGGAATCACCACTCAGAACACACTGCAAAACCAATCCTGGACAAAACTTACATCAATTTGCTGTCCACTTATTTATTACCTACTTTATTTTGGTTTATAGCCTCCTCATTATTTATCTCCTCTCTATTTTCTTTATTACTGCAGACCAAGAAAAAGTAAAGAAAAGATGATTTACCTCCAAGTCAAGAAAGTAGACACACTCCCTTAAACTAAGAAAAGAGACGACTCTTCCTGTGGCCCTGCTGTGATGATACAAGTCCAGACCAGAGATTTCTCCATCCACCATAAAGACCATATAATTCAGCCTTTCCTCCTTTTGAACCCTATTAACCTAAATATATAGCCAAATATGATTTGTTGTCCTACTGTATTAAAATCTACCCATGGGACCAAATCCTACCAAACCCTACCAGCTTTCCTAAAGCATTCCTAAAACAATGCTATTGGTGTGCTGGGAATTGTTTTCATATTTATTTTATTTTATTCCTTTCTCCACAATGATATCAAACCAAAATACATAGGGGAATTGTGGACCAGGGAAACAGAATAGAGAAGATCTGAAAAACTATTAAGTGGGAGCAGAGAGCCTGTTTTCTTAAAGAAATGATACATATAAAGTAAGATCAAGTTGTCCAAAATGTGTGCCAGGAACTTTAAATTGGCCTTTCAAGTGACATGGGTGACAAATTTTTAAAATACATTATTATCTGGGTTAGACTTTAAAAGAAACTAAAATAAAAGAATCAGAAATGCAATGTGAGTAATCACTAAGTCTTCTCTATTTAGACGAGTTGGGTACAAATGTGTGCTTTCTACAAAAAAAAAATCTGGAGAAGAGTTTGATAAGGAGAAGTATTGAATTTGGCATACTAAACCGATGTGGTAATGTCTCACTCTGACAAAAATCTCTCTAAATTTGTGATTTAAAAAATTGCATTAACATTTTACCATGGTGATATAGAAAATAAATTTTTGGGAGCTAAATACTTCAAGACCTATAACGGAAGCAAAATCTACTTGCTCCATTCCACTTCTGCCAATACCTCCAGAATAATTTTCAACTATTTTAGCTGTTATTTCCCTTATGATTTATATTTATATATCTAAATAACTTCCTTTGTATTGATATCTCTTGCCTTTTTAATTTTAAATATTATATTACCTATTGACTTTCTGATATAAAATATGAAGATTTAGTTCTTTTCACCTCTGTCCTAATCCAACACACAGATTTTCTCTTCAAACTCTATGTGATAACATTTTTTATTCAATCAAATAATTAACATTCACATAATTTGGGCTGTGTAACTATTACTAACAGCTGAGCCACATAGGGTACTATGATCACTCTTTCATAGCATTTTGTTCCTCTTGAGCCTTGGTTTTTGTTGCTCATTTTCTATATATTCACCTTTAATTTTCCCCCCAACTCATTGATAAAACAGTAAGTATCTCAGTGCTTTCAAATACAGCTCCTTCTTCCAGGGAGCCCTCCCACCTGGAGCCTGCAGTTCTCCTGGCCCAGTGACCCTGGTTGACATTGGGTCCTACTGCACAGCTGTTGCCTGGGCTCCCTTTGCCCCACCTTCCTGAGCATGCTCAGTGCCTCTTTCTTGTGTGTCTCTGTCTGCTAGATCCAAAGTCTTCCTCATTCTTGGTTTCTCCCTTGTTTTGGAGAAGGACATCTCCCAGTATTGTCCTGAGAAAGCATACACTTGTCCTTCTAAATTCTCTTCTGCCATATCAAGAGTTGAAACCAGCACATGACACATTCTTGGCCCTGTGCCACCTGGCTTCTTACAAGGCTCTCCCAGTGGGTAGAATTGGCCAGATAAGAAGGTAAGAGCAAGAGAGAAGCTATTTTCCCCTATATCATGGAGTCTTGGGCAGCTGCAGCGAGAGCTGCTGGAGACCAAAACCAAAGGAATGAGGCTCCTGGTCACTTCTCAGTGGCACAGGTGTAGGTGCAGTTTTAACAACAGCAGCAGCAGCAGAAGTGCCTCATTGACTTACAGCAAGAACAGGATCTCAGGCCTCAGCCAGAAGTAATCACTGTTTGCTGGTCTTATGTCAAAACACTTTTCTCCCTCTAGCAAAGCTTTCTCCTTTTTGTTCAATAATTTTGTAAATGAGTGCCTGAATTAAATTGCCTCTCTTTGAAATACCTACAGTGGTGTCTGTTGTGCTGATTAAACACAAATTAATATTCTAATTGGGACCATGAGTAAACCACACCCAGGAAATAGATATTCAGATAGGAAAATCTGCAATTTGTTAAATGATGTGTTTGGGATTGAACCCATTGGTGGCATTATTGCCAGGGAAAAGTGAGATACCGATAATATCTATCTATGACATTCAGTTGCAAAACAGTTACTTAAACTTAAGCTGCAACTATCTGAAATGGAGTATCTATTTAAAACAAGACTTTGGGAGGCCAAAGGACAGTTGTATTTGATCACTGCAGTGGAAGCATGACCACAGACTTTCTGGAGTAGAGCCTATTGATTCTGATTCCACTGGAGAAATTATAAAAAGAAAATAAAAACCTTGGGCTTTCAAACATCAAGTTGAGGCATTGCCAGAGAAATTGAGAGCTCCTTATAATGGCTCTAAAAGACATTCTTGAGTTTTGTGGTGGCAAGGCTGATACCACAGAAAAGCAAACTCAAAATTTGAAACTATGGGTTAAGAAGTACATCATAGATTGAATTCAAAGTTTAGCCACGCCTCTTAAATATAAATTACAGAATGGGTGGGAATGAGTGGACTCCTGAGAAATGAAATGGAGACTATAAGTGGACTCAAATATATCAGAAAACCCGGAACCTCCAAGTCCTCTGAACCTCCTTGGCCAAAAAAAGCAGCCCCATTCTTCCTTTTTGGAAAACAAAAACAAAAACAAAAACTTTCCCTTGCTTGAAAATTTCTAATGACCTCATCTTACCTTAACAGGGCATGATAGGAGTCCTTAAGACACCCCCCCCCCACTTCCCTCATGTTGTACCCAGATATGCCTGGAGTAGATTCCAGCATGTCTCAAAGGTAAAATTAAGAAGTTTGTCTGGGGAAGAGATAGCTTCTCCATGAAAAGAATTTCAAGATTTTGTGACATATCAGCAGAAATCTGGGGGCTACCTTAATATTAATTAATTAAGGGATTAATGAATGGTGATGATACTAGGCTCAAGAGGATGAAACAATGTTGGATCAGGTCCAATTTGTGGTAATGGGTGCTCTAATCCAAAATTCCATGTATAATGTGCCAGCTGAAAAACTTGGCATTCATTCCAGTAGTTTGCAGACAAGAAACATTACAGAAGATACAAAGGAGTTCTTCCATAATTTGAAATAAGGAGGGCTCCGTAGGCGAGAGTAAAATCTAAGAGACATGAAATGAAAGATTAATCAATGTGTCTATGCAAAACAAGACTAAACTAGATGAGGCTAACTATGTAACACACACACACACACACACACACACACCCCAAAAGCAAATTCACTAGATGAGTGACAGATTTAGGGAAATATTTGCAACATATATAACATTTCCAAAGGGCTAATATCCAAAAGAAATAAACAGCTACTAAAAATCAATAAGAGAGGGACTTGAGTCAAAAGTGTACAGCCAACTAATCTTTGACAAAGCAGGAAAGAGTATCCAATGGAAAAAAGACAGCCTCATTAACAGATGGTGCTGGGAGAACTGGACAGCAACATGCAGAAGAATGAAACTAGAATATTTTCTCACACCATACATCTCACACAAAAATAAACTCAAAATGGATAAAGGACCTGAACGTGAGACAGGAAACCATCAAAACCCTAGAGGAGAAAGCAGGAAACAACCTCCTTGACCTCAGCCACAACAATTTCTTACTTGACACATCCCCAAAAGCAAGGGAATCAAGAGCAAAAATGAACTATTGGGACCTAATAAAGATAAAAAGCTTCTGCATGGCAAAGGAAACAATCCATAAAACTAATAGGCAACTGACAGACTCTGAAAAGATAGTTGCAAATTACATATCAGATAAAGGACTAGTATCCAAAATCTATAAGAAACTCCCCAAACTCCACACCCGAAAAAAAAACAATCCAGTGAAGAAATGGGCAGAAGATATGAACAGACACTTCTCCAAAGAGGACATCCAGATGGCCAACAGACACATGAAACGATGCTCAGCATCCCTCCTCGTCAGGGAAATACAAATCAAAAACACGCTGAGATACCACCTCACGCTGGTCTGAGTGGCTAAAATGAGCAAATCAGAGAATTCTAGATGCTGGCGAGGATGTGGAGAAACGGGCACCCTCCTACACTGTTGGTGGGAATGGAAACTGGTACAGCCCCTCTGGAAAACAGTGTGGAGGTTCCTCAAAAAACTAACAATAGAACTCCCCTATGACCCAGCAATAGCACTGCTAGGAATTTACCCAAGGGATACAGGAGTGCTGATGCATAGGGGCACATGTACCCCAATGCTCAAAGCAGCACTCTCCACAATAGCCAAAACATGGAAAGAGCCTAAGTGTCCATCAACTGATGAATGGATCAAGAAGATGTGGTTTATCTATACAACGGAATACTACATGGCAATGAGAAAGAATGAAATCTGGCCATGTGTAGCAACGTGGATGGAACTTGAGGGTGTTATGCTGAGCAAAATAAGTCAAGCAGAGAAGGACAGATACTATATGTTTGCACGTATAGGAGGATTAGGAGGAACTTAACGGAGGACCATGGGAGAGAAGAGGGAGGAAATAGTGGGGGAGAGGGAGGGAGGCAAACCATGAGAGACTCTTGAATGCCAAGAACAAACTGAGGACTGATGGGTGTAGTGGGGAGGGGAAGGGGGTGATGGGCATGGAGGAGGGTACTTGTGGGGATGAGCACTGGGTGTTATATGGAAACCAACTTGACAAGAAACTATTTGTAAAAAAAAAATAATAATAATAATAAGATACTTTACACTGGAGTGTTTGGGAGCCACTCAAAAAAATAATAAAGAAAATAAAATAAAGTTGATACCAAGTGTGGATGTGGGTGTGAAGAGACTTATACCTTGTTGGCAGGTACATTGATTGACTTATTCTTTAGGAAAGCAATTTGGTAGTGTCCATAAATATCAGAAATGTGTGTCACAATTTCATCCCTAGCTGTCTGTCTTTGAGAAACACAAATGTGTACACAGAAGCATCTCAGTGAGACTTGGTTTCATCATTTCTTTATGACAGTGAAAACTGGAAATAAGTGAACTCTTTAAATATGAAGAATGCTTAAATAAACTATGGTGTATCTACTCATCAGTTTAAAAAGAATGAAAAAGATTTGTAGCTTCTCTGTAAAAAGATGCCCACAACAAAGGACAAAGGTGAGTTTTGGAATAACAATGTAGGAATGATGGGATGTTCACCTAACTAATGATCAAGGCTGAAGAAGTCTGGGACTGTGCAGCGCACAAGGAGATTTTAGATTTTTCTGTAATTCTTGCATTTTTATGTTTTCTCATGCATATTCATGGCATATGTCATGCTGTTTTTTAAAATAAATGATTAACTCTGGAAACCAGTTTGACACTTTCTTAAAAAGTTAAGTATGCAATTACCATATGATTCAGCAATTATACTCCTGACCATTTATCCCAAAGGAAGGAAAATATATGTCCATGCAAAGTCTTACACGCAATTGTTCATGGCAGCGTTAGATGTAATAGCCAAAATCTGGAAATAACCAAAATGTTCCTCAAGGAGTGAATGGTTAAATAAACTGTGGTATATCCATACCTAAGAATACTACTCAGCAAGAAAAAGGAACAAATTAATGGCACATGACTTGAATGGATCTCAAGAGTTTCATGCAGAGTGATAAAAGTCAAATCTCACAAGGTCATTCATAAAGGAAAAATATCTGTACAGATGGAAAATAGATTAATGGTTGATTACAGTAATGGTTACATAAATCTACACATGTTATAAAATGTCAGAGAACTATACTCACATATTGTACCCATGTCCATTTCCCAGTTTTAATATTATACTATAATTATATAAAAGGTAACCATCTGGAGAAACTAGGTGAAGGGGACCCAGGACCTTTCTGTACTATCTTTCCAACTTTTTGTGAATCTATAGTTATTTCAAAATAAAGTTTTAAAACTAAATCATTAAAATCACAGTATTTTATTTTTATTTTTACTCTATTTTTTATTTTATCATTTGCAATTTACTTTTTTTCTTTTTCTGTTTCAGGAGTAGAATTTAATGATTCATCACTTACCAATAATATCCAGTGCTCATCACAACTGGTGCGCTCCTTAATCTTAGCCCATCTCCCACCCCCTTCCCTCCATCAACCCTCAGTTTGTTCTCAATAGTTAAGATTCTTTTATGGTTTGCCTCCCTCTATGTTTTTACCTTATTTTATTTTTCCTTCCCTTCACCTATGTTCATCTGTTTTGTTTCTTAAATTCCACATATGAGTGAAATCATATGGTTTTTGTCTTTCTCTGACTGACTTATTTCACTTAACACAATACACTCTAGTTCCATCCATGTCTTTGCAAATCCAAGATTTCATTCTTTTTGATGGCTGAGTAACATTCTGTGTGCGCGCGCACTTGTGTGTGTGTGTGTGTGTGTGTGTGTGTGTGCGCGTGTGTGTACCACATCTTTCTATCCATTCATCAGTCCATGAACATTTAGGCTCTTTCCATAGTTCGGCTATTGTTGATAGTGCTGCTATAAACATTGGGACGGGTGTGCCTCCTCGAATTAGTATTTTTGTATCCTTTGGATAAATACCTAGTAGTGCAATCTCTGGGTCGTAAGGTAGCTCTATCTTTAACTTTCTGAATTTTCCTGTTTTCCAGAGTGGCTGTACTAGTTTGCATTCCCTCCAACAGTGTAAGATGGTTCCCCTTTCTCCACATCCTCACCAACACCTATTGTTTCCTCAGTTGTTAATTTTAGCCATTCTGACAGGAAGCAAGGGAAACAAAAGCACACATGAGCTATTGGGACCTCATTAAGATAAAAAGCTTCTGCACAGCGAAGAAAACAATCAACAAAACTAAAAAGCAATCTATGAAATGGGAGAAGATATTTGCAAATGACATATCAGGTAAAGGCCTAATATCCAAAATCTATAAAGAACTTATCAAACTCAACACTCCAAAAATAAACAATCCAGTGAAGAAATGGGCAGAAGACACAAACAAACATATCTCTAAAAAAATTACATTTGAAGAAATTAAATGCCATCGGGGCTCAGAAAAGGCCATTTCTTTAAAGCAACATTTCTTAAAGTTATTAATCATGGTACTTTTGAAATCTGAAGAAAATTATGATTCCTCTGTCCAGAAAAACACATACCTCAAATCTGCATACACTTCCCCAGGCTTTACTGATCTCTCGTTCAGTTATGAACTCTTGTTATAGACACAACATTCAGCAAACTATGGCCCGTAGACCAAATTCAACTTGCTACCTGTTTTTTAAGTAAAGTTTTATTGACACGCAACCATGCCCATCCATTTCTCTACTGTCTATGGCTGCTTCATAGCTACTGCAGCAGAATGGATAGTTGCTATATTCTCTGGCCCATGAATATTAAAACATTTACTACATGTCCCTTTATGGAGAAAGTCTGCCAACCTCTGAGTAGAATTCCACCTCTGGAAGCCAGAAGGAATACTGAAATAAAAAATTAATAATAAGAGCACAGAGAAGGCAATACACTCAAGACTCTAAACTTTGCACATCTTTTTCTGTGTGCCTGGAATTAAACACCATTTTCTGTAGGAAGGCAAGCAGGCAAGTAGCCAGATAGAAAGATGACAATTAGGAAAGAAGAACAGGGGCGCCTGGGTGGCTCAGTCAGTTAAGCATTCAACTTTAGCTCAGGTCATTATCTCACAGTTCATGGGTTCAAGCCCCACATCGGGTTCTGTTCTGACAGCTCAGAGCCTGGAGTCTGCTTCAGAGTCTGTGTCTCCCTCTCTCTGCCCCTCCCACTCTGTTTCTCTCTCTCAAAAATAAATAAACATTAAGAAAAAAATTTTTAAAAAGGAAAGAAGAACACTAACATTTATGGAGCACCTTTGTGTGTGGGCTGCGTTCAGTGCTCTTGGGGAAAAGGCCTCTTGAATGGACTCCTCCCTACAGACCTGGGGTGGGCAGGGATGCCACCTCCTAGGACCAGGGTGTGTTGAGGGCAAGGTGACCCCAGCAGGCACCCATAATCAAAGAAAGAAAGAGGGTGGCCATGTAGACTGAGCAGCTTGTGAATGGAGGGCTGGAGACCACACTAAGACACATTGAGTAGAATCGCCATCACCTAATAGCCCATTTATTTAAAAAAAAAATTATTTAATTTAACCCAAAACAAAAAAGAATATACTTATATCTTTTAATAAAGAATGGAGATCTTTCCTTTAAACATACATCTCCTGATAGGACTTCTCCGTGCTCTTTCTTGAACAGACCACATTTGTAGCACATTGTTTATAATTTGCAATTCTGATTTCTTTAAAGTTGAGCCAGCGCTCAAAACACTTTGAAACAATCTGAACCCAAAGTCCCAGCTTCTTACCACACTCTTTCTTTTATATTTGACTTGCCCCCATTGAGGCGTTTTTTTAGTGACTCATTTTTATCAAATATCCAGAGGGCATTGGTTTACTTTAATCAAATTATAATAAAAATATAATTCATTTCTTACACTCCTGTTTCATCAGGCTACATAACGTCATCAAGTTAGGTAATTGCAATACCAAGTTCAGTGAGAAAAATCAGATGTAGAACAAACGTAACTGATGCTTGGACCCAGGCAGATGGGTGAGCATTCTAGAATGTGCCACCCGGCCAGAGCTGAGCGTTCATCTGCTGGTTGTACAGAAGGAAATGTGTCGTCAGGGTTCTGCAGAGAAACAGAATCAATAGGATGTATGTTTATAGGATAAACCAATAGGATTCTATATTTTATAAACATACATAAAGGGAAATATGGGCTCATATCATCATGGGGTCTGAGAAGTTCCACATCCGCTGTCTGCAAACAAGAGGCCCAGAAAAGCCAGTGTCATTCGTTCAGTCCAAGTGTGCAGGCCTGAGAACCAGGGGAGCCGAGGATGTCACTCCTATTGCAAGAGCAGAAGAAGACATTTGTCCCAGCTCCTGCACGCAGGAAGAGAGGATGACAGGAAGGGAATGGTCCTCCCTTCCTCCACTGTTTGTTCCATTCAGGGCCTTGACAGATTGGATGATGCCAGCCATGTTGGGGAGGGGACAATCTACTGAGTTCGCTGATCCACATGCTAATGTCACCCCCAAATACCTCGAGGACACACTCAGAAATCATGTGAATCTGGGCATCCCAGGGCCCAGTCAGTGTGACACACAAAACTAACCATCATCATGGATGGGAAATCCTCTAAGCTCGTTCAGTAGAGGCTAGTTTGAAGCTTCTCCTAAGCCCAATGCTGATATTTCAAACAAAACATAGGATTTTCCTTATTTTTCTCATGCAACCCTCCATGATTAGGACAATGTGTATAATAACTACTCTGAGCAGATGCCAAGAATCAAACTCCTTTCCCTTTTCCTTGTTTGGTCAATCTTAGCATCTGATCTATGATTAACAGGGACTCTGAAACTGTGAGCCAGAGTGACCCCCATTAAGTCCTGGAATCAAAAGTGACTTGGCAAAGACTTCTTCCTGGCAACAACTCTATGTCATCAGATAAATGAGTCTTGGGCTCAAGTTCACATTCAGACATCACTAGCAACAATTTCTTCAAGGCAGGAAGATGTGAAACAAGACATCATTGCAGGATATCGATGTACGATATGACTGTATGACACCCACATGCCCTCACTCTGTGTCCGTCCTGCCTGGCCTAGAATATAACAAATCCTATACCATGAACGCTGTTCCTCAATGTGGGGCATACAAGATGCATCTTACATCAGGACTCTCCCTGGCAAGACTGAGGTCCTACCTTCCAAGTTCTCTGGTCCCTTGGCCTCTCCTTCTCCCCTCGCCCATCCACACTGCCTAATCCAGGGTCCCTTGAAGCCAGACAGTCTCTTCTCTAGCCCCTCATCCAAAGAAATATGCTCTATGACCCAGAATCTCAGGACTCTGGTACTAAACTACATGTGGGGGCAGAGGACCTCGAGCCTGGAAACCAGTCTGGCCGTGCTCTGGGAACTATTGGTCTCCATCCCTGTGCCTGTGCCTTCAATCATGTAAGTGCTTGTGTTCCCGGAGGCTCCTAAAGAGCACCGGCTCCCACCACCAGGCACCAGCTAAGACTCCCACATGAACTCTGGGCTCTAGCCCAGAACTCTCTTCCAGCTCCGGACATCGCCACTTACCCATCCAGAGGGTTTCTCGTAGACAGTATTCTCACTGAGATTTTACTACCAGTGCTGAAACGATATTATCTTTAGATCTTGAAAAGAAGAATTCTGGAAAAGCCCATATTCATATCTTGCGTGTACATTTCCTAAGCCAGCTCTCATCCCCGGGACTACTTGGGGAATATCACCACATATCTACCCACAAAGTGAATGTTTAGTGACTATTTCCATGTCAGGCAGAACTACTAAGGTCAGGCCACCTGGAAGAGTAAAGCCCAGTCCCTGAGCCCCTGGAGCTCATGACCTAGCAGAGGCCACCGTTGAGTGCCAACCAGCCAGCGTGAGGTGCTGTCACTAGACCTGGGCTGTGTGTGCAAAGATTGCCAGACCACGAACCACAAAACCAAGCTAGTGGGACCTGCTCTTCTCAGTAAGTGCCGGCTCCGGAGTAACAATGCCAGCATCTCGCTAGGCATTGGGACAAGGTGAACAGGATGGATGTGGGGTTTGTTGTCACGATACAGGAAGCGAGGACAGCCCAGTGTGGAAAGTGAGCCTGGGAACGAAGAGGAAGGAAGTAACTGGCCTCACGGTCACTGGTTCCTGCTTGCTGGTGGGGACAAGTTTCCCTGGCACCTAGCTACAATTCCAGCTAATTGTAAAATCGGTTGTAATTAATTAATGGCCTGGCTTACGGGATTTGCCAGACAGAGGAGAGAGGGTGTTCTCTGCAGAGACAGCAGCAGGGTGGGGAGGTACTGTGTGGTTGAGGTACTGCACATGCAGAAGGGGAGAGTCTGGAAGAGCAGAAGGGTGTACGGACCCTTGACATTGTAGGAGGGGGGCTAGAAGGGAGGGACAGGAAGTGAGAGGTCAGGAGCAGCCCAGGGCCCAGCCTCCATGGGCATGAGAAGGGGGTGGCTGAGAGGGGGATTCAGGGAGGAAACCACCAAAGAGGCTGATTCAGTGTGGGGCCAGAGGGTAAGCGAGGAATCTGCGGTGAGTATAGCAAGGAGAGTTGGCCAATCAAACAGAAAACAAGCAAACTAGAAGCTCATTAAATCCTCAGCAATGACATGTCAACACGGGCAAATATCCAGGGGCAGCTCTATCGGCCCTGAGACCATGAGTGTCTTAGAGCACGATACGGTAAGATCTGTACAGAAAACAATCTGCATTCATACAAACAGCTTTGAGTACCTTAGAAGTACTTTCAGAAGGGGGGGGGAAGACATTTCAGAAATAGTTTCACTCAAAATGGTTAAGAGAAAAATAGAGTGAAGATGGAGAGCAGGAGTAACTTTTAATTTTCTTCATAATTTTGGTATTTCCCCAATTCTCTGTAATGCATGTATTCTTTATTATTTATTTTTTTAATGTTTATTTTTTAGGGATGCTCGGGTGGCTCAGTAGGTTAAACAACCGACTTTGGCTCAGGTCACGGTCTCACAGTTCATGGGTTCAAGCCCCACGTCAGGCTCTGTGCTGACAGCTCAGAGCCTGAAGCCTGCTTGGGATTCTGTGTCTCCCTCTCTCTCTGCCCCTCCCCTGCTTGTTCTCTGTCTCTGTCTCTCTCAAAAATAAATAAATATTTAAAAATTTTTATGTTTATTGTTGAAAGAGTGTGTGTATATGAGGGAGGAGCAGAGAGAGAGAGGAACAGAGGATCTAAAGCAGGCTCTTTGCTGACAGCAGAGAGCCAGACACAGGGCTTGAACTCACGAACCATGAGATCATGACATGAATTGGAATCAAGAGCTGGTAACTGACTGAGCCACCCAGGCACCCCTGTGATGCAAGTATTTTATAAAATATATTAGGCAATATCTGATGCCTACAAGAGCACAGATGTGATACATGAGTTATCTGTAAAGCCTTCCTTCCTTAATTATTCCCTGGTTCGCCTCCATCCTACCAAAAATAACAACTATTCCAAGTTTGTTTTGGATGTGAGATGATTTTTCTTGTTTTTAAATTAAAGTATAAGTGACATATAATATCCAATTAATTTCAGGTGTACATTACAATGTTTCAATATTTTTAAACATTATGAAATGGTCCCCACAAATAAGTATGTGTACTATAGAAAGTTATTTTAATATTATTGACTATGTTTTCCTATGCTGTACATTATTACAGCCCCATGACTTATTTATTTTATAACCAGACATTTGTACGTTTTACTACTCTTCACCAATTTCGCCCTCCCCCAACCCCTTCCCACTCTGGTAACTAACATTTTGTTTTCTGTATCTGTGAGTCTGTTTCCATTTTGTTTTGTTTGTTCCTTTGTTTTGTTTTCCAGATTCCACATTGAAGTGTAAACAGACAGTATTTGTCTTTCTCTGTCTGATTGACTTTACTTAGCATAATGCCCTCTATGCCAGGGTTCTGTTCTTTTCTGTGGCTGAGTGATATTTCAGCGTGTGTGTGCGTGTGTGTGCGTGTGTGTGCGTGTGTGGTGTACCACAGCTTCTATGTCCATTCATCCAGCAGTAGACACAGGGAACACAGTGGTACACGTGTCTCCTTGAGTCGGTGTTTTCATTTTCTTCAGATAAATGACCAGAAGTGAAATTACTGGGTCATATGGTAGGTCTAGTATTAATTGTTAAAGGAAATCTCCACACTGTTTTGCATACTGGCTGCACCAGTTTACACTCCCACCAATGGTGCGTGAAGTTTCCCTTTTGTCCACAACTATTCCGGATTTGGTCTATCTCATTTCCTGGCTTTTATGTTTAACACACACACACACACACACACACACAGAGTCACATATGTCTGTGCATACCTCTACCTTGTTTTCATTTCTGTTTTATATTTAATTATTTTCTGTTCTTACATGTATCTCCATTTTTCTTACTTGGGTTTATTCTGCGATTCCTTTTCTAATTCTTTATTCCAAATAGCCCAAAGCGGAAGTCTTCCTGTGTATTATTTACTTATGCTCAGAAAAACAGGACACACAGTTTCAAAAGAAAAACGGCTTCATTTTTAATTCACTGTCTCCATCATTTACAAAATTTGTCTTTCCATCACAATTCACTTGGAGCTTTAACGCCCCCCCAAAGCACTATTTCTCAGGTTTTGTAGCATATTTGTAATTGCATTTATACATAATTCTGAGTCTTTCTTGACCACATTTCATCTAGTAATTGTGGCAAGTAGTTACCATTCAATGTTGTTAAAGGAAAATGTACTTTTCTAACCAGGAAAATGTGATTAATTACCAATCCAGCCAGGTAATAGGCAAGGAAAGATGTTGCAAATTCCTGTTCTAGAAAACAAATAAACAGTAGTAACTTAGTGTTTATCTGGAAAAAGAAACACAGGGCTTCATTTGAGGTTTCTTTGATTATTGAAGATTCGAGCTCTTTTGTCCTGCTAGGAAACAATGTTAAAACATTTGACCCAACACTCTTTAAAAGTTCAAAAGCCATCAGATCAAATGGACTATTTGTTTTTATTCATTCACACCAGATGATGACAATAAAAATCTGGTAATAATTACTTGAATATGTGACTTAGAATAATATCTTATTTCCCTGACATACTTTGAAAAACCAAAAAGTTCTAGTACTTAGAATGGAAAGGAAGTATCAGGAGTATATGTTGCAATCTCACCAGCAGTGAGATTAAACAAGAGGTTAAGAATGTATCTCCCAGGAGTACCTGGGTAGCTCAGTCAGTTGAGCGTCAGATTCTGGCTCAGGTCACCATCTCATAGTTCATGGGTTCGGGCCCTGCCTCAGGCTCTGTGCTGACAGCTTGGAACCTGGGGCCTGCTTCAGATTCTGTGTGTCCCTCTCTCTCTTCCCCTCCCCGGCTTGTGCTCTCTCTCTCTCTTTCTCTCTCTCTCTCTCTCTCAAGAATAAATAAACATTAACAAAAATTTTTAAAAAAGAACGTGTCTCCCTAACCTCAGAAACTGTTCAAAAAAAAAAAAAAAATCAAGCATTAGCCAACAAGGTTTTAAATGGCCAGTTTTGATGACCTAAACTAATAAATATTGTGAGAGCTGACAGTGGGGTGAAAGCCACACTAAGATAAACATCCCTTAACTATTTGATAAGTATTGCAGGGTTCCCCGTGGGTGGAGAGTAGAGTCAGCTGTCATCCCAACGCGATCTGGTGCAGCAGCCACAAGAGAGAAGTAAAGAAAATGCACTGGGAGAATCAATGTCACCTGATTTACAGACCTTTGGGGAACGCCAGACTTCATGGCCCCTCTAGAGCTCAGTCTAAATTAACACAACCTACCTTTGACTACCATGCAACCCAAGGTTGGAGCCTTTTCTGTCTTTGAAGAAGGATATTGTAAGAAAACATCTGGAAGGACATCAATGGTCATTTGCTATTTATTTAGATCCTGGGAAGCCTAGAAGAAACACAGCAGGGCCAGGGCTTAAAAATATCAGGACCTGCTAGCATTGCCTGGTGGGGGTTCTGGTAGTAATCAAGTGCGGCTAAATGGGACTTGCTGTGAATAATTTAAGAGCTTCTGGTGTGGGGACCGCTACTTTCGGTGTTGTCTGTAGGAATTTTTGAAAAGCATCCGCCATTCACAATGCACAAGAAAAAAAGTATTAAAATCTTCAGGCTAAAAGTAGTAATAGGTACCGTATTGACATTCACAGTAGTGTTTATTTGACCTGCACTTATTAAGTGTCTACTGTGTGCGTGCTCTACTCTGGGCATGGAGAGTCCATGTGGAACAGGAGATGTTATTCTCAGGCCGTGGGATTCTTACAGTAGAAGAGACAACATCAAACAGAGCGTTACGGTTCCGGGTTGAGATGGTGACTGAACATGCTCAACCAGCTTAGCGACTCGAACAGAGAATGTGCTTGACCAACGGCAGCCCAGGAGGAGGAACAAGCATCCCAGGGAGGCCTCATCTAGTCTGGGAGCCAAGAGGGATTCCACGGCAATGGGGGGTGGGGGTGGTGGTGAATGTGAAATACTCAGACAAATGTGTGGGAGGCAACCTAACTCCATCCCTCACTTGGGGCCATTTTGCCATATGTGGGGGAAAGTCGCCGAGCGAGGTGTCTTTACTGGACACATTTTTTTTTTAAATTGTGGTAAGGTACACAAAATGCTTACCATCTTCACCATTTGTTAAGTTCAGAGTTATTGAGTACATTCCTGCTGCTGTGTCACCACCACTATTGTGCATCTCCAGAAGGCTTTACGTTGCCCCAAACTCAAACTCCATACCCACGAAACACTAACTCCCATTTTCCTTCCCCCACCCCCCAGCGCCCACCTTCTCCTTTCCATCTCTGTAAAGTTCACCACGCTAGCACCGCGTGTAAGTGGAATAAAAGAGTATTTGTCTTTTTGTGACTGGCTTCTTTTACTTAGTGTAATGTCCTCAGGTCCATCCATCCATACTGTAGCAGATGTCAGAATTTCCTTCCTTTTAAAGGCTGAGTAATACTCCATGACATGTCCATACCACATTTTGTCTCTTGATTCATCCATCAGTGGACACTTGAGTTGTCCCCACTTTGCGCTAGTGTAAATAATGCTGCTCGAGATGTGAGGATGCAAATATCTCCTCGAGACACTGCTGTCAGCTCTTTGGGGTGTATACCCAAAGCGCAATTGCTACATCTTACAGTAATTCTAGGTTTCCGCGTCTGGGGTGGCTCAGTCAGCTAAGCGTCTGACTTCAGCTCAGGTCATGATCTCACGGCTCATGGGTGTGAGCTCCTTGTTGGGCTCTGTGCTGACAGCTCAGAGCCCAGAGCCTGCTTTGAATTCTGTCTCTCTCTCTCTCTCTCTCTTTACCCCTCACCTACTCATGCTCTGTCTCTCAAAAAGAAAATAAAACTTTAAAAAATTTAATTCTATGTTTAATTTTTTGAGGACCCAGCCACTGGTTTCCACAGCAGCTGCACCATTTTATATTCCCACCAACAGAACACAAGGTTTGCACTTTCTAGATGGACACATTTTCGTGTGTGCGACTGAGGTGATAGCCTCTTTATTTAATAGCTCACATACCTCGTACAGAATCATCTTCTATCATCAAGAAATACACACCAGAAGAGGCAGAGACTTCTATTTAAAATTTGTTTTCAATAAATCATACTTTTCTTCGGTTTTCTGTTAATACTCATCAAAGCCACAAACATGCTCATTATTTTACTTTACAGTATTTGTGGAAATGTGCTTTGCAATGATCCTTGAGCAAAAGCCATTCCTCTTCTAAGCACCATGATATTGGCTGGCTCTTGTCTTGGAGGCTGCTCCCACCCTAGGAAACATGCCCCATGTCCCCATGTCCCCTGGCTGCTCCTCACACTCAGGGCTTAATGAGAGAGAGTTCTAATGCTCTACCCAGCCACACAGGCCCTCTGTCTAGGGCCCTTGTCAACATGAGTTGGCATAAAATGCACAAAAATGTATTCTTGAGGCCAATAATGCAGGTCACTTTTTCCTTTTAGCCATAGCAAGTTGGCAGGCCAGGAAAACGTCCGTGGCTGAGTCTTCTAGGGAAGTCGGCCACTGTTGCTTTCAGGGGACTCCTAAAAGACCAAGCCTGGATGCCTCCAACTTTCCTAAGTAGGAAATGACTGCTCAAGGTCAGACCCTAGCACATCATTATCTCAATTCAGTGTGAAGAGTGGCAGGGATTAGTGATTAACTTAACGAGGGGACCACTGGAAACTCTTAAGAGATTCCCCCCGCCTTAAAATTTGGCTCTGGGAACTATTCTTTCTAAAGCATCCCAGAGAAGGAGGGATTATTAAGGGCCAAGTGCCCCTAATGAAGTGAAGGCCCATTAAACCAATTAAACAGGGTTTTCAACAAAACGAAGTAGTAAATCACTGTGCCGTGGTGAGTGAGAGAGTAGGTGAAGAGGTAAGAGAGTGGGAGAGAGGGGCGCCTGGGTGGCTCAGTCTGTTGAGTGTCTTACTCTTGACTTCCACTCAGGTCATGTCATGATTTGTGGGTTCAAGCCCTGCATTGGGGTAGGGGGTATGTGCTGATGGTACAAACCTTGCTTGGAATTCTCTCTGCCCACCCCCCCCACTCTCTCCCTCTCTCTCAAAATACATAAATAAACACTTAAAAATATATACATATAAATGCCAGAGGGATGCCAGGAAGGCCTGAGAGAGACGAATTGCCTTTAATACTGCTACCTTTTGTCTGCCAAAGCTGTCAGCTTCTGAGGTGGTAGAGAAAAGGGCTGAAGAGCATGAATAGCGTGAAGATTAGAGTTTTTCCATTAGCTAGCAGCTTTTAAGACTTTTGCTACATACTTCAAATTGTCCTTCAGAATGTGTTACAAATTAATTCCACGACACGCTGCCAGAGTGTAGTTTCTCTGTGTCCTTGTCCTACCCAGAACCACCCCCCACACACACACACACACATGTGTTCTGCCCACACACACAGCTTCGTAAAGCTGACCGGCGAAAGATGGTATCTCCTGGCTGTTTTATCGCCATTTCTGTGAGTAGTGAGGTTGAACATGTTTTCTTGTTTATTGGCAATTTTCTTTTTATTATGAAAGGACTGCTTTCGTCTTTTGCCCATTTTCCTCTTGAGATAACCCACTTTTCCTTATTAATAGGTAAGAGCCTTTTTATAGTGAGAATATTAATTGTTTGACTGATATGTAGTCATCAAATTGTTTCTTGTTCATGACTGGTCTTTTAGTTGTTAATCCACTATTTTTCACATACAGGAATTTTTTTTTTAAATCTAAGTGAACAAACCTGTATGTGTTCCCTCTATGGTTTCTTCACTGGTATTGTGTTTGGTGAACAACAAATGCTGACCTATTATTGGCTTCTCGTATTTCAAATAGTTCTATTTTCACATTTAAATAATTCACCCAGAACGTACTTGATGTAAACTGGAGGATGCTGGTGAATTCCTTGGCTTCTATGGGACACTCACTGCTATCTCCAGGCTCCAGGGGGAAGTTGCCATGATTGAATTAGGAGATCTTGGGGTCTGCATTCTGTGTCCTTCAGCGTTTTACTCAGCATCTCCACGTTGCCCACTCCTCCATGTTCTCGCACAATTCCTCAAGCTCCTTGTCTGACTCACTAATTCGGTTTTCTATAAATTCGTCTGTTCTTTGTTACTTCTGTTGCTTTTCCAGATTTTTCCAGATTATTCTTCTTCTAAAAGTAATGTATCCACTAATGGGGCACCTGGGGTGGTTCAGTCAGTCAACCAAACGACTCTTGATTTCGGCCCAGGCCATGATCTCCTGTGTTCATGGGATCAAGTCCCACATCAGGCTCTGTGCTGACAGCTCAGAGCCTGCTTGGGATTCTCTCTTTTTCTCTCTGTCCCTCCCCCACTTGCACATGTGCTCGCTCTCCCTCAAAATAAATACAATAAACTTTAAAATAAATAAATAAAAATATTGCAAGCAATACATCCATTAACAAATGTTTTCCCTTTTCATGATCTCATCATCTTCTACAAACTTGGAGAGAACATGAATTGGAGATTTTCTTAAGTTTTCTCCTTTTTGGTGGTGGGGTAGGGAGCGCTTCTAAAAGGAACTATTTGCTATATCTCAAGTTTGTCAGTTTGTCTTAAATTCCTGAACCTTCTTAATGTTTGGCTAAGTTTTCACTACTCAGTCCTTTTTCACAGGTGAAACCCACCTTCACCCTGCCTGTCCCCGAGCCTGGAATTAGTAGATGAGATAGTTTCCTGGAATGTGTTTCTTGATGAATCATGAGGATTCTGGATAAGGCCATGGGCTATTACATGGAAGGGTCATCACACACACACACACAGTGTGGGTCACTCTTCAAAGCTTTTGGATACAGACAAGTGGTTGTTAGCACAATTTAGATTTGCTGTAGTTTTTCTTTGCCACGTATTTTGAGACTTGCTGCAGACTGGATTTGCATCCCCATCTCTGGCCAGATTTCTCTTTGATTCTCTTGCTCATAATGGGGTGACGATGTCCGGGCATTGAGAGTCTGAGGTTGGGTAAAGGATTCCATCCACTCACTTTGCAATGCAAATGCAAATGCAGTGCCCAAATAATATCTCAGTGCTACTCACACAGCCTCCAGCCTTCTGTGTGGAGATTGGAAAACCACAAGACTCTGAGCAGGTATGGACCCTGAGCAGTTGTTCTCATCAGAGGCAGACAAATGGGAAAATGTGCCTGGGGTTGAAATTTGAGACTTCAAGGGCCATTCTCCTCCGGCAATTGAAAGTTAGGAAGGAAGAAATTGAAGTTTGATGAAGAAATTCACTCATACCATCCCTGGGGTTTAATGTCAATAAATCTAACTGATCAAGAACACAGACTTAAAGTAAGACACACACCTCTCCTTAAGTGGTTTTGATGTTGTAACCAAGAGCCAGAAAGACCTCTAAGAAAAGAGCATCAAATAAAAGAATTTCCATATGTTATTAATTCTTCCTCAATAGGAAAAGGGGATTATACACTCGTTCAGGAACCATGGTATAAATGTGTTTATATTCTCTATTTGAGAAGAAAGTAACTATTAGCACACAATTACTTAAACTAAATTAGCCCTGGGGATAGGGTCCATTCAAATCTTTTTGTATCCCATCATCCTTTGTGACTGTATTTCCTACTGACATTACTTCAATGGTCTGTTTGGTTTTCATTGGTCTCTCCCAACTAGAATGTAAGCTCTGTAAGAGCAAGAGATCTTGTCTCTCTTCCTCACTGACTGAATCCCCAGTACCTAAGCTTGAGCTGGCATGTAATAGATGGTCAATTAATACCTGCTAAATGAGTTAATGGTGGGTAACTAGGTTAATGGATCTATCAGTGGATGTAGGCATAGTATCCCTTGATTTTGGCTTCTACTCGAGGATAAAATAAAAGTATAGGAGGTGGGAAGGAGAGGGGTCTGGTTGTGTAGCCCACTAATGATGATTAATCCTGTAATAATTAAACAACAATATCCAGACAAAAGTATTTTTTACTCTCTCCATCAGGACACTACCATCCATTAGTCATCAATTCATTCAGTATATTGCCTTGGTGTTGTTTTTTTTTGTCATTATCAACTACAGCATTTTCCTTTAACTTGCCATTAAGTAGTGTCTCTGAATCTTTCTGTCCAGTGACTCCCACAGAGATACTGGCAGAAAATAGGCTACTTTAACTAAATTAACCAGGATTCTTACATCAAATGTTCAAAATACCCACCCTTTTCTCATGAATAAGAGTGATCCAATATTGCACAACTGTCCTTTAGAACAAAGCCAGCATAGGGCAAGATTTCAAGGGCCCTTTATGTTTTTCATATGAGTCTTTGGAGTGGGATCATTTCATTTTTCCTGGAAATCTATCTTTCTTGTCCCAAGAGACCAAGCAGCCTTTGGTGTGGGCCCTGGAATACCAGCAACTACACACTGTGGGCTGTGTCTCCAACTGTGAACGGCAACAATCATGTTAGGACCAGCTGGTCCATAGGAACCACACTAAAAATGGAAAACGATTCTGGAACTTCCCAATTGCAAATAATGGTGGATCATAAGTTTTATCTCCCAAATCCCAAACAATATTTCTCTGCGTCTTTAGTCTGGTTCATGGGTATTTCACCTTCTTTTGCCCTTTCCCCCACCAGCCACCAATGGTTAGAGGGTTTTTATCTTTTCACCAGCCGTTTGGCTAACTGTAATCAATAGATGATCATCACATGATTCCCTCAAATTAGGAAAAGGAACTCATATAGTTTTAAATGCATAGATCTGATTGTGGTTTTCCAGTTCAATAATCAAGGCAAGTGTTTTGACTTCTTCCTCAGTGGTGTACTGCATGGTGCCTTCACGGAGGGCTTTCCCAGGTCTCTCTGGGCCTTGGCCCCTTCACTGTCTGACCATCACACATCCTCACCTCCCAGAGCCCATTCGAAACAGCAGGAGGAAGTGGGGAGCAGCTGTGCCTGCAAAATCCCTCCATTTTTGACGGCTCTGGCCTGGATTAACTGTGCCATTTGAAGGGTTGCCTGTAATTACTGTGGAGCATGGACTAGATAAGGTAGGAAGAAACTCTCACAATTTCTGATTTTTCAGTTTGAATTAAGAAGGTGTGTCATTTTGAAATACCATTTTGAAAAATCTTTCAAGGCAATAAACAATTTTGTGACTATTCCTGCCCAGGGCACAACTTGGTGGCATGTTGGGCAGCCAGGCCCAGAGACACAGCTCCTCACTGGCATGAGTCACAGTGAGGGCAGTACCCTCGTGAGCTCCACAGCCCCCCTGCCTGCCCTCCACGCCGCACCCTCTCCTGTGTGCACCAAGCAGGTCAAAGTTTCCTATCCCTAACCTCCCAGTCTGCAGCTTGGGTCGAGCTCCTGAAAGATCTGAACTTGCTTTCCACGTCCCGTAATTCTGCATGGCCAACATATTTAACATAAAATGACCAAACCATAGCCATTATATACTTTAAGCGCGCTTCATCTCTCCTCTCCACCTGCCTCTTACCTATGACTGTTAACCTTGGCCTTCATCTAACCTCGAGCAGAGAACTCACATTAGTTGTTTCCAACAATTAACAGAGCATCTTGTAAACTCTATTAGAAACTCATGTGTGCTTTTTCCCTGGCCCAGTTCCTATGATTTCTTCCATCTGATTATTATTATGGACTTCTGACTCTTTATAGGTTCAAATTGTTCCATTTGACCGTAATTACTGCTCTTATGATGTTGAAATTGTCCCTGT
The DNA here is from genome assembly GCF_003009895.1 of Hyaena hyaena. Taxonomy (NCBI): domain Eukaryota; kingdom Metazoa; phylum Chordata; class Mammalia; order Carnivora; family Hyaenidae; genus Hyaena; species Hyaena hyaena. Next base: position 61,092 of record NW_024081614.1, read on the forward strand.
TTGGCCATCGTGAATCCTTTGTATTTAGTCATTTTTTTAAAGTTTATTTATTTATTTTGAGAGAGAGAGGGAGGGAGAGAGAATGAAAATCCCAAACAGGCTCTGCCCTGTCAGCTCAGAGCCTGACACAGGGCTTAAACCCACAAATTGTGAGATCATGACCTGAGCCAAAATCAAGAATCAGATGCTTAAACTGACTGAGGCCCCCAGGTGCCCTAAGCCATCTGTCTTTTTAACACTTACCTTAGACATTTTGAGAATCTTTGGCAAAAACATTTCCTTTCTTTTCCTGAATCTTGAATTTTTCTTGTTCCTAAGCCTAGCATAGCAACTCTTCGCAGAGTCCTGATTTTCGAAACTAAATTAAATTATTTCAGCAGATTACACGTGAGGGACTAAAATCTGAACTTCTGGAGAGTAATAATGTGGCTCACGGGCTCTCGTAGTGGGCAGAGTGGTACCAGAGAGGGCCTCAGCTACAGAGTGAAATTACAAGTAGTTTCAAGTCCTTTGACTAAAAGTATAAATTAGAAGTGACACAAAAATCAGACCACAAAAGGAGCAATTCCACGTTGTATTAATGATATTAATGACTGGGACACCAGAGCAGATAAAAACTAACCATCCTGGAGCTCTGGCTGGATGGTAAGTGGCAGAGGGTGTCTGTGAGCACTGGTGTTTGGGGTCAGAAGGAAGTGACATCAGCGCTGGGGAAAGAAGTCACAGAGCTGGGAGACTGGGTGTGCTGACTGGTATCTGGGCCAGGCAGAGGGTAACATTTTCATCATGACTAGTGGGTGCCCAAGGCATAAGTGCAAGCTGAAAGTCTTTCTCAAAATAAGGGTAACGGGGTGACCAAGCATGGTCTTCTAAATAGTCCCAACCCTCCCTCTGGGCCTCGTTGGAAACACAACTAGAGTCTGATGTGAAGGATGGGGGACTGGGCCATGGCTTACCAACTTCTCTTCCCAGCTGCTCTGTGGCTCTTCAAAGGCCCCATCATGATGCTCCCGGAACCAGCAAAGACTCCATCTAAGTGTCCATCAACTGATGAATGGATCAAGAAGATGTGGTTTATCTATACAACGGAATACTACATGGCAATGAGAAACAATGAAATCTGGCCATGTGTAGCAACATGGATGGACCTTGAGGGTGTTATGCTGAGCGAAATAAGTCAGGCAGAGAAGGACAAATACCATATGTTTGCATGTATAGGAGGATTAGGAGGAACTTGACGGAGGANAGAAGGGGGAAAATGGTGGGGGAGAGGGAGAGAAGCAAACCACGAGAGACTCTTGAATCCTGTGAACAAACTGAGGACTGATGGGGGTGGGGGGGGAGGGGGGAGATGGGCATGGAGGAGGGCACTTGTGGGGATGAGCACTGGGTGGTGTATGGAAACCAACATGACAATAAACTATTAAAAAAAAAAAGACTCCATCTGATGTCACCAGCCACGGTCTGTGTGAGAGAGAGCCACCAACACACGCAGTAAATTTCTTTTGGGCCACGTGGCTACTGTGACCCCTTTTGGTTGCAGGTGTGAGGAGGACACACAGCGAAGGGCTTTGTCAGTGCATTGAGAGGATGTTCTAGACCCCACTCGACCTCACCCGCCATTGCCACAGGTGAGCCTCACCAGCTGCCGGACACCTGTCCTTCCTCCACGTCCGCGCTTCTTTCTTGGCGAGTGAAGGCCATGGCAGCTTGGGCATGGGAACCTGACCCGCAAGGGCTCACCTGGCCCCCACAGCCTCCTTCTAGCTCCCATTGTCCCCCCATTTTAACCTAGAAAGAAGCTTCGAGCTTTACAGAAATCTGGGCAGCCAACTGGCCATCTCTTTCTTCCTTTTCCCCTTCCCACCTCCGCCTTCATCCCCAACAGGGGATGCAGTGGTGCATATTCGCTAAACAAAAGGCCATCTGGTCCCTGGGATCAATTATGTCACTCCCCAAGGTGATAGCAGCACTGCAGACGCTTGAGCTTCCAAAGGCGCAGAAGGTAAGAACACTTTCTCTTGCATTTGAGGGTTAAGTACAGTACCTAGTGGAGAGGGGGGTTATTGATTTAAAACAGAGCATGATTTTTAACTGCTCTGTGTGGGAAATGTGCCTGCTGAGAGGCTTCAAATGCAGCCATGCACGTTTGGGATGATTCTGTATGTAACGTAGTACGGGAAGTGACGTGTAAGATACATATGCTGTGTGCGTGGACTGCGGGTTGTCCTCCAATATCCATTCTCACCACTTCCTCAGTAACGGAACCCCAGTGTTGTGTAAGGGCCACGGGCCCCCCATTTCCTTCTCTCTAGATGTGCTGGCTAGGGGGAAACAGAGCCGCCTGCCACTTCCAGAAAGTGCCCCTAAAGGAAGACTGTCCTTCTCATCTGTGCCCTGTCTCCCGTGATGCATGCACATGCGGTGGGGGTGAATGCGACCAGGGAGTCCCAGCAGCACCCTGGGGAAGTCCTGCCCAGCACAGCCATGGGCTGGCCCCTGGGCCCCACCAGCTCTGGGGATGGGGGACATCCTTGAAATTCTCGAATATGAGAAAACAGGAAACGTTTATCTTATCTGAGCCCCTGATATTTGGGAGGCTCTGGTAACTCACAGGCAAACTTCACCCCCTTGGGAGCCAGTGCAGAGGAGGGAGGTCAGGGCCCCGGGCGTGCGCTCAAAGACCAGCACCTAACACTTCAGCTTCTCTCTGTCGTCTTCCCAGCCCAGAGCACCTTTGTCTCTTCGCTGGTGGGTGGAAGAGGCCCTTTCTCTTCCCTGGTGATCACCTGGGTGCCAAGACTTGTGACCTTTGCTTTCTGGCTTTACCTGACAGCTGAGCGTGGCACAACAGCTGCTGTCGTGTGGCGGCCAGCCCTGGGGTTCAGAAAGAGAGTGGGGGGACATGCACGTTCTTAGGGTCCAGAACTCAGCCTGCCCCGTGTTCAGTGCGGCTCACGGGGTCAGAGGCAGGGTGGGGACTCTCAGCACTGCCCCAGGGGCCAGACCGGGTGGGGAGTGAACAGCTGATGCTCCCTCTACGGGATTCTGTCACCTGATGGCTCTTGATGTGATTTTCATTTTATGTGTGTGTTTCTGGGTGGTTTTGAATTGAAAGCATCCAGAGGCAGGCGGCAGGAAGGTGCAGGCTGAGAACTGCGGAGAGCCGGCCGCAGGGAGGTTCTGGAATGTTGCTGTTGTAAGGGGGGTGCGCCTCTAGGGGTCGCCCAAGGGCAGCGCCTGAGACCTTCCAGCTCAGACCAACCAGGAGAGACCTCAGTCTTCCCCACAGAAGAATGGCTTTACCATTTCGGGATTTTCTGTTAATAATCAAGAAGGCCACTATTGCCTGGACCTCAGGAAGAAGTGCAGCATCTGGTTAAAAATGTGGATTTGGGTGGGGCGCCTGGGTGGCTCAGTCGGTTAAGCCGCTGGCTTCAGCTCAGGTCATGATCTCACAGTCTATGAGTTCAAGCCCGGCGTCGGGCTCTGTGCTGACAGCTCAGAGCCTGGATCCTGCTTCCGATTCTGCGTCTCCCTCTTTCTCTGCCCCTCCCCTGCTTGCTCTCGGGTGCTCTCTCTCTCTCTCTCTCTCTCTCTCTCAAAAAATAATAAATAAATAAATAAATAAACAAACATTTATTTTAAATAAAAACACGTTTTTAATTGGATTTTAGGGAGAGACTACAGGTCCTCCACATACTACCCGCTGACCTTGGACATGCCAGTTAAACTCTTTTTGCCTTCTTTTCCCTTTCTCTGCAGTTAAGGGCTATTGCCCAGTATCGGGAAGGCGCTGTGAGGATTTCATGAGATAAGATAAAATGCTTGGGATGGGAGGCACCTGGGTGGCTCAGTCATCTAAGCATCTGACTCTTGATCTTGGCTCAGCTCATAATCTCATGGTTTGTGGGCTCAAGCCCTGCACTAGGCTCTGTGCTGACAGCATACAGCCTGCTTGGGATTCTCTCTCTGCCCCTCCTCTGTGCAGACTCTCTCTCAAAATAAATAAACTAAAATTTAAAAAATGCTTGGGATGGTACCTGGTACGTAGCAACTTTTGAATAACTCAGAACTATAGTTTTTAATAGTCTTGTTGTTTCTCCAAACTCCCAAACAACCAGATTTTCACAGTTCCTTCACCCCCAAATCAGAGTTGTGCAGGAAAGCAGCAGGCGCTGCAGCAAGAGATTTGGGACTGATCCAACGCCTCCATAAACCAGCCATGACTTGCATGCAGTTCTAATGTACACATCTTTCTCACAGGTGGGGGAAAGAATAACACACTTCACTCAGACAGGAACCCAGAACAAGGTAATGCCACCCATGAGGCTGAAGAAGTGAGTGAGCGAGCAGGGGCGCCAGTAGGTGCCAGGCCCTGGGAACGGGGCAGACCGCTGCCCAGAGCACAGTCAGGGCTTTCCTCTGTCCTTCCATTCAACCCACAGGCCTGTGACAGGGAACAAACGGACAATCAGAAAAGCCAGGAATGGAAGTCTCTGAGACCAAGAAACTCTTTCACAAGAGATCATGCCTCTTAGAACAGTTCCCTCTCTTCTTCATTGTTTGATGTGTAGACTTCAGGCTCATAATCTCTCCTGTGATCTGGTCCAGAAGATCGAAATACAAGGCCCAGTTCCTTGCTTTATCAGCACAATCCACTCACTGCCTCCAAATTTAGCTTTCTCGAGTTTGAAATGGAGATAATGTCAGCTTTAAAATGTCGGTGCCGTGACTGAAGGAGTTTCTATCTATGAATGTGTCTCATAAATGGCCTCTTGAAAAGTGTCTCTGTTTAGTAAGCCTACTATGTCTCTGATTTGCTCCAGCGACATCTTGAAACATCAGATATTCAACCTTCACCTGAGCGGAGGAGGCAGAAGTAGGACAGACAGTCGGACGCGGCGTCCTTCACAAGCAGGTGCAGGGAGCAAGCCGATTGGATGGAGATGGTTGACTCCCATGTGGGCTACAGATGCGGGGACCACGTGGCACGGAGGCTGCTGTTACATCTCTGGGTGACACTCTGCAGCTTTCTGTGTCTTTCTCACAGCATCCTCAGAACCCACCTAGAGGTGGGTGCCAGGAGGTCATGGGTGCTTGGACAGTTAAGGAGCCACAAAATCAGTAATGGTGGAGGAGATGTGGCAACTACTTCTGGGTCATAGCAGAGTCCGGACTCTTCCCATGACGTCATGCTGCCTCTCTGAGGCCACACGGTGTCCTAGGCACAAGGCTGAAAGGGAGCGCTTCCTGCCTTGCTCGCCTACACACCCCTCTTGAGTGTGAAGCAGGCTCCACACTCTGAACTGTCAGCACAGAGCCTGATGCACAGCTCAAACCCTCAAACCATGAGATCATGACTTGAGCCAAAGTCAGATGCTCAACTGACTGAGCCATCCAGGCACCTCCCCTAGATGTGTCTTTAAAATAGAATTTGGAAGACAAGAACATTCTTTTTTTTTTTTTTCCAAGTCACCAACGTCCATTCCGAAAGGAAGAACAAAGGCTGCTCAGACCTTCATGTCCCTGAGGCCACTGAGCTCAGCCAATCAGGCCAGAAGTGCTGATAACACAACACATGTCTTTCCTGGTGCCTCCGATTCACATTAGAAACTTCTCCCCGATGTGCCCTGAAGGCTGGCTATTATGTTGTCTTTGGCTTATTTCACAGGTAAAGAAATTTGAAAATAAAAGTTTTTGTGTACTCCAGGAATGAAATCACTTCTTCCACCAGAACTTAAACCAGTTACTACATAACTGATAGTAAATTGAACTCTTTGATATATGCACTACAATATTTTAGAGTTGGCATAGGAATTTACCTTCTAGAATCACCAACAAGAATGAAAACCAAGGGTGAAATTGAATACAACATTCCTGGAGCAAAGGTGGCAGAAACTGCCTCCTAAAAAGGTTACAGTACTCCTGGCCTTTGGCTGAGAATCTCGCTTTTGTCTGTGAGTCGGATGTAAATGCGATTCGGGTATGGTCTGCTGGGAGGGTCGCCATGTTTGAAAACCAAGTGCCCTTCAAGAAAGCTACACCTTGAAATATTTTTGCCAAGATAGACACTGCAAGTACAAAGGCATTTTCTTTCAGAGTGAATGAAACAACACAGATTCTAGGAAACCGGTTACAGAGGCCTCTTTCATAGCAATATTTAAACTCTATTGGATCTTTAAAACACTTTAGGTAATTAAGTAACTGGTAACTACCAACAGTCTCTGCGAGGAAAGGTAAGTGGATAAAAGAGAGCCAGGGCCTTGGGAGATGTAAAGAAAGAAAATAAAGTAAAACGAAGCACATTCGGTGTTCTTCAGGATATCGGTTTAGGGGCAGGTTAAGTGTGAGCAAGAGCCCAGAGAAATCAGGGTTTCGAAGCACTTCTTCTGTTCGTTGGTCTCCATGAAGCCTCTCTCTTAGGTGCCTGCACGTTCTGCTGTCCGGACCTGAAGGTAAATCGTGTTTTCTTTGGGTTTGGCGATCCTGTAGCAGCCAAAAATAAAAATGGATGTTAAAATAAACAATGGTTTGACTAAGAAACTATTGAGAGAGAGAGAAAAGAAGAAAACGATTACAAATCATCCATGGGAATATGTCTCAAAACAAAAGGAGAAAAGGAGGGTAGCCAGCAACACAAAAGGGACCAGCAAAGTGGTATCTCTAAACCTGACCCGGTGCTTATCAACAAATTGTAATGACATCGTTTAAAATCTGGTAATCAGGGGTGCCTGGGTGGCTCAGTTGGTTAAGCGCCTGACTTCAGCTCAGATCATGATCTCACGGTTTGTGAGTTCAAGCCCTGCATTGGGCTCTATGCTGACAGCTTGGACCCTGGAGCCTGCTTCCAATTCTGTGTCTCCCTATCTCTCTGCCCCTTGCCTATTCGTGCTCTGTCTCTCTCTCTCTCAAAAAAAATAAACATTAAAAATAATTTTTTAATCTGATAATCAATATTAGCTATCCAATTGGGACCAAAAAAGCACATTGTTGGCGACTAGAAAATGTGTTTACAGTTAAATTAGAGTGTTTGTCCCAGGGCGCAGTTGGTTAAATGTCCAACTTTGATTTCAGCTCAGGTCATGATCTCACGGTCATGAGACTGAGCCCCGAGTCAGGCTCTGAGCTGACAGTGAGGAAGGAGCCTGCTTGGGGTTCTCTCTCTCTTTTCTCTGCCCCTCCCCCAACCCCCAATACACACACTCACTCACTCTCTCGCGCTCTCACTGTCTCTCAAAATAAATAAACTTAAAAAAATAGTTTTGTCCCCTATCAGTACTGAGACACCCAGAATTTCTCGAAGTGAGGTTTACGAAGCACTTAAATGGGCTTTATCGGCAGAGCTTACTGACCACACAGATTCCTCTGTCCCACCCTTCATTTACTAAATCAAAAATCCTAGTGGGCTTGGGAATCTGCATTTCAGTAAGCTTTTTGTTTTGTGATCCTTCTGCATACTAAGTTTTGAGAACCACTGAGGAGTTTACACAATATGCAAGAAGAATGGAGACAAATCTAAGATTTGTTGAACACCTACTATATGTGGGGCACATGATTAGTCACTGTCCCCCACCTTATCTCATTGAATGTTCCCAGCAGTCCTCCAAGCTGAGTATTATTGTGGCTATTTGTCAGGCAAGGAGGTTAATTTCCTGTAAGGTTCAATGACATCCCAAGTAGATGACTGGATTTGAGCCCAGGTCTCTTTGACTCCACTGACCATTCTCTCTATGTCACAGGGACTCATGTGTCTTTCCTATGGAATCCATCAAGTGAGCCTGGAGGGGGATCTGAGAGGCCTCCACCTCCTCAATCATTGTTTATTCCTTTCTTTTTTTATTGCTCTAATAAAGCCCTTGTCCCTGTCACAAGAATGAAAGTTGTAAGTCATTCTTCCTTTGTTAAGAAGTCACTAAAGAATCAGAACCAACAGAGGCACCCGGGTGGCTCAGTCAGTTGAGCGTCCAAGTCTTGATTTGGGCTCAGGTCATGATCTCACAGTTTATTGAGTTCAAGCCCTGCATCAGGCTCTGTGCTCATAGCACAGAGATTCTCCCTCATAGCTTGAGATTCTCCCCCTCTCTCTGCCCCTCCCCTGCTCTCACTCTATCTCTCAAAATAAATAAATAAACCTTTAAAAAATGTTTAAAGAATCAGAACCAACAATTGCTACAAGGACAAAAGATTGATTTAAGAATAATTCCCAACTCAGAGCAGTTAACTCTTCATGAGCTAGGGACTCAGCCTTTGTTCAGTCAGCATCTCAGACACATGTTCTCAGTCCCACAGTTCAGAAGAGGTAACTGCCAACCAAAACCACGTATTCGTGCTCTCCAATCTTTCCTCATCCAAAGCTACTGGCTATTTGTGTTGTGTTTCTCTCTATAGCAGCTCTGAGTGAAAAAAAAAAAAAAAAAAAAAGATATCTGTGAAGCTCTCCTGAAGTTCTAATATAGATGAAGTGGAGGTGCCATGGTGCAGGTCTCACTCACGTGACCCCCGAGGCCCCAGGCACCACAGGCTCACCTCCCAAGGTTCTCGGCGTCTTCGATGGTCTCTGGCAAAGTGACTCCTTTGGTCTCAGGAAGAAGCAGCGTAACCCCCCCGGCAACCAGGCCCAATATCGCTTCAAACAAAACAGAGTTCACACGGAGCCATTTGAGCACAGCCAACAGCATGTAGGGATGCCGACCGCTAGCTAAAGAGATGGCTAGGTAATGCACCTGTGACAGACACTTGGTGTTTAGAAGTTGGGAACACTTAGAAAATGAAAGTCAAAGCAATAGGATCGTGGGAAATGTCAGAGTGAGGAAGGGGAATATTGGGGTGCCTGAGTGGCTCAGTCCATTAAGCGTCTGACTCTTGGTTTTGGCTCAGGTCATGATCTCATGGTTCGTGAGTTCCTGCCCCAAGTTGGAGTCTGCATTGACAGCATGGACCCTACTTGGAATTCTCTCTCTCTCCCTCTCTCTCTACACACCCCTCAAAATAAATAAAACATTAAAAAAAAAGAAAAGGGAATATTGCCTTTACCTCTACATAAGAATAACTTTGACGATAACTGATGTTTAAGTGTTAGCAGATTTATTATATATAATGTATATTCTATGTATTATAGTTATCATATACAAAACTACACATATTAATTGCATTATAATGTATTGTTTTGTATGTAATATATAATAGTTACCATATATAAACTATAATATATACCGTAGTTACTATATATTAATATTATGTTACTATATATTTGATATGAAGCATAGATAATATATTTGTGGGTAGTGTGGGCCTCTCTCATTTCTCCCTCCCCAGCCCTCCTCCCTCTTTCTCCACCCCTCTCCTTATTTCTCTCTTCCTCTCTCCTCTGCCCTCTCCCTCAAGCTATGCCTGGGCTCCAGCCACGGCAGCTCTCTGCACGTAGGTGGTCGTTCTGCCTTCCACCAAATGGGTAAGCAGGATCTTGGAGACCCCAGGGTCTCAGTTTGGAGAGAGAAGAGTCGCCTCCTCCTCCTCTAACCCAACTTCATCACTATCACAGCTGATACTAAATGTCAATTCCCATTTGCCTCCTTGTATCTATTTCAACTGTTAAGCAGCAGGATGATAATTTAGCAACTTTAAGCCTCCAGCAATTACATGTTAAATGCACAAAAATTGGGAGTCAAATTCATAAGAAAGGAGGAGGCTATGTCAAAAGGTCTCTCAACTTCTGTCCTGTAAGATCAATGATCAGGCTCCAGAGCCATCAAATGTCAACCTCTGGCTTGCCTCCCGGGAATGGCTTCCTGTCTTCCTCCTGGAGCAAGACAGAGTGAGCCAGGAGACAGCGAAACGCCAGGCGCCACCCGTGTCATCTGTAAACTCACTGGAGGACATCATTCACTCATCAAATAGTTATTGGGTAATCACGCTGGGGTGGGGAGAAGGAATAATAAACATCCCAGGGAGTCTTACCAAACAAAACGAGTGGCAAGCCTTGCCAGACCTCCATCAGCCTGAAGACCAGAAAGGGGGTGATGATCCCGCCCAGATCGCACAGGGAAGAGCACACCATCACTCCAAGGTTCCTGATAAAACAGAGAACAAAAGAGATGATACTTCTGTGATCCAACTTCCAAATGTTAACCTTATCCGACAGCCAGCACAGGGAGGGAAGAAAGGTCGGAGACAGAGTTAATCACCAATGGCCAATGATTTTCAATCAATCATGTTACATAACAGGGCCTCTGTAAAAACCCTCAACTATGGGGTTCAGAGCTTCCAGGTCAGTGAACATCTCCACGTGCTGGGAGGGTGGCCCACCCCACCTCCATGGGCACACAGGCTCCTGTGCTTGGGACCCTTCCAGATCTTACCCTACTACCTCTTCATCTGGCTGGTCATTTATATCCTTTATTATGTCCTATATTATAAACCGGTAACTGTAAGTGTTTCTCTGAGTTCCGTGAGACATGGCAAATTACTGAACGTGAGGAGGGGGCTATGGGAGTCCTGACTTAGAGCCAGTAAGTCCGAAGTCCAGGCGACAACGTGGGGCTCATGCCTGGCATCCGAGGTGGGGCCAGTTACCTTACCCTGTGGCATCTGCACTAACTCCACGTGGTCCCCACCAGAATGGAACGGGGTACCCAGGTGGTGTCTGGAACGTTGGAGAACTGCTTGGTGTGAGGAGAGTTCTTTTGGGGTTTCTTTGTTTGTTGGTTGGTTGGTTGCTTTGATTGTTACATGAAGACATAGGGAAGGGGGGAGAGAAGGTGTTAGGGATGGAAGGACAAAGAAGGCTAGAAGAGAAACAGAGAAATTATCCTACCTGAAAGGACCCTCTTCATCCCTGGTGATAGTCTTTGCTCTGACATCTACTCTAACTTCTACAAATATGGCCACAGCATCTTTTTCCATCCTTTTATACTATCTGTTTATAACATCTTTTTCCATCTTTTTACTCTATTTTTTAAGTTCATTTTTTTTAAGTTTCTTTGTTTTGAGAGAGCACGTGTGAGTGACAGAGAGAGAGGGAGATAGAGGCTCAAAAACAGACTCTGTGCTGACAGAACAGAACCCAATGCAGGGCTCAAACCCATAAACCATGAGATCATGACCTGACCCAAAGTCAGACATTTAACCAACTGAGCCACCCAGGTGCCCCATCGTCATTTTACTCTTAAACTGTCTCTGCCCCTATATTTAAAGTGAGATTTTGATAGGCAGTATCCAATTGAGTGTCACTTTTTTGTCCAATCTGACAATCTTCGTCTTTTTTTTTTTTTAATGTTTTATTTCTGAGAAAGAGGGAGAGACAGCGTGGGCAGGGGAGGGTCAGAGAGAGAGAGGGAGACACAGAATCCGAAGCAGCTCCAGGCTCCGAGCTGTCAGCACAGAGCCCAACGCGGGGCTCAAACCCACAAACTGTGAGATCATGACCTGAGCCGAAGTCGGACGCTTAACCGACTGAGCCACCCAGGTGCCCCAATCCTTGTCTTTTAACTGGGGTGTTTAGGACATTCATATTTCTTTTGACAGTTGATACACTTTACTTTGTTCAGTGCTGGGTATTTTTGTATTCCTATAAATAATGTTGAGCTTTGTTTTAAAAACATGGTTAAGTGAGGAAAATCAAACTGGGAAAAATTTATCCTTTAGGATGCGACCTTTAAGCTTCTTCTATGATACCTATTTGCATAATCTCTTACTCCCTACAATGAGTAATTATAAAAGTAGTACATTCCTGGGTGGCTCATCTGTTAAGCATCCAATTTTGGCTCAGGTCATGATCTCTCTGTTCGTGGGTTCGAACCCCGCATCGGGCTCTGTGCTGACAGCTCAGAGCCTGGAACCTGCTTTGGATTCTATGTCTCCCTCTCTCTGCCTCTCCCTCAGTCATGCTCTGACTCACTTTCCCTCTATCAAAAATAAACATTGAAAAAACTTTAAATAAATAAGTAGAAGTAGTACATTCTTTCCCAGTCCCTCCCTGTACTACCTCATCTTGGTTGATTATATCAACTCTCAGTGTTTGCCACTATGTCTTTAAATATATTTATAACTCACTTTATCAGATTTCAATGGGATGTTTCTTCTTAGCTGGAAAAAGCATACTGAAGAAATTATATGTAAAATTATCCATCCATGTTTTGTAGAAAGATTGTAATAATAAGAGTAGATGTTGAATTTTATTAAATGCATTTCATTGACTATGGAAATAATATAGTACAGTTTTAACTTTTCAGCTTTTAATTTATTACCTCTATAAAACTCTTTCAATTTATTAATAAGCATGAATTATACTATCAGATTTTCCAATACTGGACTATCTTTGTGTTCCTGAGTAACTCATCTTAGATATGATATATTATTATTTTAATGTCTCCACTATTCTGTTTGGTAAAATATAGTTTGGGATTTTAATCATATTTCACAAATAATATTTACCTATAGTTTTCTTGTTTTCTTTATCTTTGTTGTCTTTGATACCAGTATTATGCTAGCTTTATTAAAATTTTTTAAAAAAATCTTTCTTTTTCTATAGTCTAACATAGTTTGAGTATCATTGGAATTTTCTATTAATTACATGTTGTAAAATCTCCCTGTAAGACCATTGTGGGTTTCCTCTTTATCATTGTTTAGGGACTTCTTATCTTATTAAATACATTTTTGGCATAAATTCAATTTTGTCTGATAAGATTATGGCTCTTGCTATATTTTTGTTTGCATTCATGCATTCTTTTCTTTTTAACCTTTCCAAGGAAAAGTTATACTTCAACTATACAGCAAATTGTTCAGTTTCGCTTTGTAATCAACTCAAGGCGTCTCTTTATTTTTAATAGAGGACTTGAGTCTCTTTGTGTTTACTTAAATGTCAGAAATGCTTGGTCTTAATTCTGTCTTTAGCTTTTATGTCATGGTTTTTATTGCTTCTAGTGTCTTATTTTCAATATGTGTCGGTTATGTGTATTTTTTTCCTGATAATTTGGAAGGTTTGTATTATTTTAAGTTTATTTTTTTTTAGTGATCTCTTCACCCAATGTGGGACTTGAACTCATGACCCCCGGATCAAGAATCCCATGCTCTTCCCACTGAGCTAGCCAGGTGCCCTGGAAGGTCTGTATTTTTATTCAAAATGTTACCTTTATTTTATTTAATACATTTAATACTCTATTTCTTTAGACAGAACCTAACACGGGGCTTGAACCCACAAACCGTGAGATCATGACCTGAGCCAAAGTCAGATGCTCAACCGACTGAGCCACCCAGGTGCCCCCAGGATCATTCTCGTTTTAAGGCTGGTATTTGCAGGTTTGTTTATTCTCATTTTTCAAGTAGCTTCAGTGTGATTTCCAAGAGGAGAAAGAAAAGATGCCATTATTTTAAGAAATTACATCTTAAAAAAGTAAAGACAATTAATAAGCACACAGAAGCTGGAAGCAACAGGAACATCACATGATGTGTTTTGTTCACTTGGCCATTCTGCGGGCATGTAGGGACCGCTCAGTACAGCTCTAGAACAGGTACAGAGAAGTATGATTTGTCGTTCCTGTTCACAGGGAGCTCATGCTGTCGTGAGGACACAAAAAGGAGAGACAATTTCCAACGCAAGGCAGAGCCTATTGAAGCTAAAAGAATGTTCTTGACAATAAGCGCTGCAGTCAGAAGGAGGCTGTTCATTTCCAAAGCCTCCTGTGGATAAGAAGCAGGGTCAAGATGGCTTCAATAGTCATTTTTTCTCTTTGGGGTTCTTGTAAAGTAATAAAGTAACCAGAATAATCTTTTTCTTAAAAAACAATTTAGATTTGATTCTATCAATTGAAAATATCAGATCTTTCATGACTGTCTTATTCTTGTGTATGTGTGGATCACATTTAAAGGTTTTTTTTAAGTTTATTTATTTATTTTGAGAGATAGATAATGTGTGAGCAGGGGAGGGACAGAGAGAGAGGGAGAGGCAGGAGAGAATCCCAAGCAGGCTCCACACTCTCTGTTCAAAGCCCAACGTGGGGCTTGAAATCACAAACCATGAGATCATGACCTGAGCCAAAACCATGAGTTGGACGCTTAACCGACTGAGCCACCTCAGTGCCCCTAAAGTTATTTCTGAACATCTGGTTTCCGTTGCTAGTTACTGAGAATCTTTATCAACAGGCTCTTTTCACAAATGGCTCCTTGAGATGGGTTGCTTGGCTTTCTTCCCCACAAGAGTGAGGACTCGGGCCCTTTGACAGTTTACATTTTCAGCCAGTCCCCTGGGCCCAGTGGCCATGACAATGGAATTGTTTGGCCCAGCTATTTTAGACTCTGGGCTCAGGACTGCCAAATGTGGAAGATTTTCTCTTTAATCTGCCTTCATCTCTTTGTACTCAGTCCAAGCAACCTTTTATAGATGAGAATATAAGACAGAGCCTTTTAATGAAGGGCAGGTGGGGAAGAGAAGAGTACATCAGAGCCACTGTCGCATCTTCCAGCTGACTGATGGTTCAGACTGCTGTGCAGTTGGGAGACTGGGGAGCTGGAATATTTCTTAGAAACTACTAGCAAGATAACAGGAGGAATAGGACGCAAGAAAGAGTTACACAGACCAAAGAGAGTTTAAGTTTAACAAAGGTCAGAATTAAACCTTTAAATAAAGTGATTAATTTCTTGTACAATAAAGATAATCTTCATGGGGCGCCTGGGTGGCTCAGTCAGTTAAGCGTCTGAATTCGGCTCAGGTCATGTTCTCGCGGATTGTGGGTTCAAGACCCGCATCAGGCTCTGTGCACAGAGCTCGGAGCCTGGAGCCTGTTTCAGATTCTGTCTCCCTCTCTCTCTGTTTCTCCCCTGCTCACATTCTCTCTCTCTCTCTCTCTCTCTCTCTCTCAAAAATAAATAAAGATTTAAAAAAATTTTTAAATCTTCATTGAAAATCAAGTCTCCTAAAATACAGATGGCAGTAAGTACATACAAAAATGCTCAACATTGTTAGTGATTCGGAAAATGTAACATAAAGTCACAATAATTCCACTACCTCTTAGAATGACTTAGAAAACTAAAAAATTTGTCAGCACCCTAACAATACCAGGTCCTTATGAGGACATAAAACAACGGATCTCTCACATGTGGCTGGTGGAATACAAAATGGTGTAGCCACTTAGGAAAACATTCTGACGCTTTCTTATAAATTTAAACACACACTTAGCATATGAGCCACTCCTAAGTTTTTGGCCAAGAGATCTGAAAACATATATCCACTCAAAGACCCATACCTGAATGTTTATGAGCAGCTATATAATAGTCACTGCAAGCTGGAGACAGCCAATGTCAATAAACTGGGAAATGGATAAACAAATTGTGGTACTTCATTTGCACACTGGAGTGAGTAGCACTCAGCACTCACTCAGAAGGAACAGAGCATGGATTATTATGCATTATTATTATTATTATGCATCACTATTAGCATTATGCAAAGTGAAAGGAGACAAACACAAAGTCTGCCTGCCTTGTGACTTCATTTACAGAACATTCTGGATAAGGTAACACCAAAGGGAGAGAAATCAAATCAGTGGTTGCCAGGTGCTGGGGGTGGGGAAGGAAGCCTTTGGAGATGATGGAAATGTCTCCAAACTGATTGTAGTGGCAGGGACATGAGTACATATATAGTAAAAATACAGCAAACTGTGCACTATATTGGTTAGAGTGAGTTTTGGTCTTGAAACAATAAGTCTTTTAGGCCCATTGCTATGCAGCAAACATTGTTTACGGAAAAGCATTGTGTCATCACAGGAAAGGCACCAGCCTCAAGGTCAGAAAGATGCCCTGTCACTTTCTGGCTGTGTGCCTCTTGCAACTTCTCTATCCCTCTCTGCACCTCAACTTCCCCATCTGCAAGATGGAAATAATGACATTAGGGGCGAGAGGGCATATGTCTAGAAATGCTTTCTGTATCACTGTGCCAATCAGAATGCTGTTTAAGCCACATGTATCTGCCGGCGTGGGTGGAGCTGCCAGAGTCCACGCAACTAGTCTGTGCCGTGGGCTCGGCTGAAACTCCGTCTCCCACTCCCTCCCATCTCTACGCGGACGCCTTTTCTCTGGTGCTCGCCCTCTGCACTGTCACCTCCAATCTTTCCAGCTCACATTCTCTCCTATCATTGGGCGCCGACACTCTCTTTGATGCCCAACTCCCACCTCAATGTCCAAACGGACCTTGGGGGAGTCTTGAAGAGCTGCCTTGGAAATGCTGGTCCTCGCTGAGCCTGGTTGGTGCACAGCTATTTCAGGGGCCACCCAACCTCCCCCAGCGCACCTCGCTTTGTGCACCCACCTGACAAACGTGGGATACAGCTCGACGTTCACCAGGCACACCATTTGGAACACGATGGTGATTCCCATTCGGCCGACACAAGCTACTGTGATGCTTAGCCACTGTAGATCTGGACAGGAAACACAGAGGCATCGGGGGGGTGGGGGGTGCGGGGGGAAGGGGTCTCACATAAGGACTGTGGTCAAAGAATTCACTCCATCAAGGGGCCACGTTAAGAAGCTTGGCCTTTAGAGCTGGAAGGGCCTGAAGGACTGTCTTGTCTAACTCTTTCCTTCTGGGATAAGTACACTGAGTTCTGAGAGGTTTCAGAACTTGATAGTGACATGAGGGGGGTCCTCAGTGCAGGGGAAAGAACGTGTGCTTCGAGGCTCAGCTCTGCCTCCTGTCAGCCACGTGACTTACTTTCTCATGTCTTGGTTTCCTCGGCTGTAAAATGGGAATAATTACAGCCAGCCTATAAGTTGTTGTGAGATTTTGAGATAATACTTGCCAAATGTCCACCATGACCACTAATAAATGCTGGCTTTTTAATTATCACGTAACGGTAGCCCAGCTAGCACCTGAAATATAGTAGGTCCACAATAATGCAGCCCCTGAGTCAGTCTCCTGAAGCCAACAGACCAGATTTCTAGTGTTCGCTTCCAAACACATTTTTTAAACCAAAACACCTCTCAAGATAGTCTCAGGTGTGAGTATTAGGCCGGCTGCTGTGAGACTCTTGATTACATGAAGGTCCAGGAAGCCCGCTCCCTGTTGAGGACTGATCCAAGAATTGGGCACCTTGGTCCACTCCACTGGGATCACCCCAAACGCTAACACATGCAAGTGGCTCCCGTCACAAGCCAGGAGCCTCTGGGGTCACAGCCACTATGCTGTCTCTACCCCTGTCCCCAGATACTGGCTGCTCACAGAAGCCAAACTCTGTTTCACTCCACCAGCGTGAGGCTCCCAGGAGAGAGGACGCGGTGGCCTTAGGAAGGAGCTGGCCACCAGGTGCAGCCCAGTCTCCCAGCCTCCTGAGGCTGTCCACCTTGCGCTAATCAAGGATGCGCCCCAGCTTCCCAAAGAGAAAAAATGAGGAAGATCATCTTGAGGGGAGACCTTGCCACAAAGTCCGGGGTCTTTGATCTATTGAGCTGTCCTACTGCCCTGGCTTCCCTCGGCGCTTGGGGCCACTCTCTACAGGGAATGTCCCTGCCCAGAGCCTTCTTCAACACTGAGGGACAGTCCAAGGCCGCCTCCCGCGAACTGGGCCCCTGTCCGGCGCTCCCGCCCCTGCTCTCCTGATTTTAGGCACAAGGATTCCAGCTGTTTCTTGAATTCTCAGCTCTGCCCTCCCAGGGAGACTCCCACTTCTGTCCCCTGCCTGGGAAGCACATTCCCTAGATGGCAACACGGCTCCCTCCCCTCACTCAGGTCTCCTGAGGCCACCCCTGACCGCCACACCAAGGATTAAGCCAACCACGCTTCACCCTCTGTTTTTCCCTCCAGAATGTAAATCCTGCAAGGCAAGAACTTTCTCAGCTTTGCTCGCCACTGAGATCCCAGGACCTACAGATCCATGCCGGCCACAGAGAAGACACTCGAAATACTTCCTGGACGAGGGAGTGAATGTTTATCATCTAATGGGGCAAGGACTAAATCGAGGCCAAGTGGAGACGGTGACGGCTGGGAGGGGGGGCTCTGAGGGGGTGCCTGGACTCTGGCCGGCTGATAACTGCACAGTCTCAGAACTCAAGCTCCCTCTCTGTATCCAGTGCTGAGTTATCTTTCTTGGGTTCTAGAAACAAGAAAACGGGGACAAAAGTGGGTAAAATCTATTTCAGATGACCTCTGCCCTGTCTTCTTTGTTCTCTCCCCCTGCAAGAAAGGGGAAGAAAACTGAGCTGCCTTTTTTTAGTTTCAGCCTGATCTATATCCAGCCTGTTCCTTGAGAAGACAAGAGCTCAGGAAACGTTTCCCACACTACTCTCCATAAAGCTTACCAAAACAACTCATTTAACCAGCAAGGCCAGAGCGCAAGCCATAAAACCGGAGAGAATAGCAAATCTGCCTTAGAGCTTACTTAATCTTCTCAGAGGAACAAAGAAGAAAGGCAATTTGTGCACTGAAAATTAAAACTGGCTAAAATGATTCTGCTTTGGGTTATCTTGGATCGTAAGAATTATGGACCAAAGCACCCACCCACTGAAATGGCTGGCGTGAAAAAGACTAGCAACACCCAGTGTTGGTGATGATGTGGAACAATTAGGCACGCAGGCATCATCGGTTGGGAGTATAAATTGGTCCAACCATTTTGCAAACCTGTTTGTATCTACTAAGAGGTACCTGTATGCAGCCCCTGACCCAGGAAATACACTCACAGATTTGTACCCAAGGGAAATCAGTGCCTGCACCATGACAAGACAATGTGCTAGAATGTTCACTGTGGCTTAGATCCCAATAGGCAGATGCTGAAAACCACACAAGGGTCAGTCAACAGTGGGACAGGTAAGTGGCATGGGATTCATACGGAGGAATGCTACACAACAAGGAAAACGTATATAAACCAGGCTCCGGCATGAGAGCGTGGACAGATCTCACAGGTGGAATGAATGAATGAAGCAAGACAAGTAGATAGGGTACATCTCGTATGACCCCTTTTAGATGAAGTTCAAGAACCATCAGAATTAATTTTCAGGGACAGAGGTCAGAGCAGTGGTGACCTGAGCAGGGGGGTTGAGTATGGATTGTCAGGGACCATGGGGGAGCCTTCTAAGGTGCTGGCAACGTTCCACATAATCTGGATCATGGTACCCAGATATATACCTATGGAGAAATTCATCAACTTGCACACTCATAGTTTGCTCATTGTGTGTATGTTATACCTCAATTTAAAATAATAAAAGAAAACAAACCTTGTAGATGAAGGTAACACCCCGCCTTTGTCTTTGTTCTTATTCCAGGGGCTTATCAAGCAGCTAAAACACTGTTGCCCCCGCTGGATAATTCGATTCCCTAGAAGATGATGAAGACGGACAGCTCACCATGCGGGATAAAAATCATGGCGAAGCAGGCCGCCACCGCCACCAGGTTTGACAGGGCCAGCGGGCGGATGAGGCCCAAGCGGTCGATGGTGACGAGGATGATGAAGGCCGCCGGGAATTCAACCAGCGCCGAGTACAAGAAGTCCAGGTAGAGGTTCCCGCCCGTGGCGCCCACGTGCATGATGAGGCCCTGGTAGAGCACGGAGCTGGTGAACCTGGGCACAGAGGGGAGGCAGAGTCTGACGCAGAGTCTCCGTCTGCGGGACAGCAGGGAGTTGGGATTCTGGCAGCGAGGACAAAGGTCCCTACAAGCTGGAGACGAACACGGGTCACTTGATTTAGAATCCCAAGAGAGATATGGAAAGAGGTATGAACGTCAGGAAAGATGCCTAGAGCAGCTCCTCTCAGACTTACGTGAAACAATGACTTCCAGGACATAACCACGTGTCCCAGAGCCCGCCGACGATGACCCTTACTGTTTCCTGCAAACCCAGGCGCCTGGCGCTGCCCAGAGCCCTGCACAGGCTTTACCTCGTCTAATTCCCTAGCAGCTACAGGGGGATGGGCAGGAGAGGGCGAGTGGGCAGGTTCAGTAATGAGGCTGCTGCCTGGGCCGTGCGACCTGAAGGAACTTAGCTAAGCCCTCTGTGCCTCAGTTCCCTCATCAGCAAATGGAATAGGGTCTTCCGTGAACACTCGGGCAAGTCCCGTCCTGCCCAGAATGGAGACTCAGGCAGAGAGGCCTCTCCTTGCTCCACCCTGACGAGGGGAGACCAGTCCTGACCACAGACGTACAGGTGTAGAGGCCGGCCTTCGTTTAGAGAGGCGGGGTCTACTTCAGCGCCACCCACAGACAAGGTTTGCCCTCATCAGGACGGTGACCCAAGGGGCAGGGACAAGTTCCTTCTCTCCACAGCGCTCTCTGCACCCTTCCCTGCCCCACAGAAAGTGCCTGGTGGGCTTCCTGGCATGGAAAAAGCACTCAGTAAAGATGAGCGGTAATTGGTGTCGTCATGTCATCTCCCCAAGGTCAAGTGCCCACAGACAGCGGAGCAGATGCTGGCCAAGTCTTCCTAGCTGCACGGGGGCACTGTTCCCCTCTCTTCCACCCTCTAGCCCACCACACGACCCATCCATCGATCGTCCAGGGGAGCAGAGCAGGGTCACAGAACACAGCACCTAGACCAATGGGGACCAGCTAAGTCACTCAGGGAGACTTCAGAGAGCTCCATGTGTCCTTTTCGGTGACATTATGTAATCGCGGAGGCTGGACACATTTTACAATTATACTGGTACTTGCACTGTGAGAAGAGACTTTGGTTGATGATTAATTGCTCTGCTCCCCGCATGTCGATTGCCCATCAGCTCCAAAACTGAGATCACAACTGATATGTCCCATTAATATAGTCCCTCATTGTATAAAGCTGCATGCAGAGAACTACTGGGAATGCTCTTGTTTCCAGTCCTGAATCATTCCTGATTAGAGAAGAGGGTGAGTGAAGGAAGGCGCTCACCAGCAGCTTAATGAGTCCAGATAAGCCCAGGGGCCCCTCCGTGCCAGTTAGCCACTTAAATGGGAACAGTCACATATTACTGATAAAGACATTGATTTAAGAGAAAGGAATGTGTAACCTTGATTTTCCCGTCCGAAACCGATTCACAAATGTGCAGGGCTGCCATCTGTTGGCAGAACCCATGAATTGCATGTACATGTTAGAGTAGCAGCTCGTGGTACTGAGCGAATCCTGCGTCTATGTCGGACGCCGTTTATACATGTTATCTCGTGAATCTGCCAACATGCTTGGGAGGTACGTCCTCTCATTACCCCACATGCTGATGAGGAAACTGAGTCATGAACAGTGAAGCCTTCTGCAGTCACACGGCCAGGAGGTTCCGCAGTGAAGGAGCAAGTGGAGAGGAGGCCAGGAAGAGAGGCGTCCGGGGTCAGTGCCTTGGAGGCCACGGAGAGGGATTTGGTTTTCTCCTCAGTGGAATGGGAGGGTGTGGACAGGGGGGTGGCCTGGCCTTTGCCTGCTTTGGGAGGAGGAACAGACAGGGCACCTGAGAGGCACCACGGCTGCACAGACAAGAGATCACACCACTCAGGCAGGGAACTGAGAGGGCAGGTGAGGTGAAATGGCAGATTCTGAACACATTTTCAAAACAGAGCAGAATCTGCCAAGGGCTTGGGTGCAGGGGTGTGAGAGCAGAGGAACTGAAGCTCTCAGGGGATGGAAATGGGGGCAGCGAGTGGCGGGGAGGAAGGGAGGAGGGAGACAGAAGGGCACGGGCAGCTGGGGTGTTTGCAAAGGCTCCCGGGACCCATCGTGGGGCTGGCTGTGGAGCCACCACGGAGACAGGGCAGGAGACTGGTGGTGCAAAGGGAGCAGGCCTGGCTGGTGTCTAACGCACTGGGGAGGGAGTCTGTGGAATGGTGCTTATTCATTCAGCCTTCAGCAAATATTTGTGGGGCTACCGTGTGCCAGGCATCACCCTATTAGTTTGAACCCTTGGTTCTAGTAAAATCTTATATGGAAGCAGAAATGAGTTATACCAGCGGCAGGGTAGGCCCACAGTCCAGGCCCAGGTGAGAGGAGCATGTCAACGACAAAGCCCAGGTAATGGGGAGTCAACCCGATGTCCCCTGAGGGAACAGGGTAGAGAACCACAAGATGGCCACCTGGAGGGGGTACAGACCATGGCGGTGGGCAAGGGGTACATGCCTGAGTCCATATGTGTCCAAGAGTTCTGTAATCAGTGGATAATAAAGACAGTCTCGGGCAGGTCTCTGAGGTTCTAGGGTGTGAGGAAGGGATCTCTGGAGGCATCAAGAGCCACTGAAATCTCATCCACCTTCCGAAGTGAAATCAAGACTCATCTTCCCAAAAGAGACACATGGGATTTGAGGCAACTTTAGGAGCCCTTCATCATATCTCACTCATCTTACTGTTAACCTCGCCCACGTAACATGCTCTTCTTACTGAAATGATGTCTTTCCCATTATTCAGTCCCCAAGGAAGAAATAAAGATGTCTTGCTAAGAGCTCTTTGACTGCTTGAACTCCATCTACAAATTTCTTTTCATGCTTCTCTTTTTCCACCAGCATTGCGCCACTGTCTTTTTCTGTAAGGTTTATTTATTTATTTGGGGTGGGGGGAGGGGCAGAGAGAGAGACAGAGAATCCCAACCAGGCTCCATGCTCAGTGTGATCTTATGACCGTGAGACCATGACCTGAGCCGAAATCAAGAGTGGGCCGCTTACCCAACTGAGCCACCCACGTGCCCTGCTCCCCGATTCTGACAGGGAAGGCAGAGGGAAGGCCCCTTACCACAGGTACATCAGAATGAAGGTGTGCCTCCTCAGGTGGGGGGTGCGGAACAGGTCTGCGAAGGAGGGGCTCAGCTTTTCGGAGACATCCTCTTCGAGAGAGAGCATCTAGGAGGGAGTGGGAGCGTCAGCTGCAGCCTAGCTGCGGGGGAGCAGAAGTCCTGAGAGCCACCACACCCCGGAGGTCAGTCACCGGCATTCATGTGCCCGGCACCCATCACCCCAAATTCCTCCAGTGTCTTCCTGCTTCTCAGGGCAGCCCCAGAAGCATTTTCTAAATCATAAACCAAACCCCCAAATTCGGTGAAGTGAGGAAGCCCTTGGTAGCTCGTCACCTTTAGGTCAGCAACTGGAGGTTTCCCATTCTTTCGGGCGATACGGTCCATTATCTTTAGCACTTGGGTGTTTCTCTTCTGCGATAGCAGCCAGCGGGGAGACTCGGGTACACACCTGTGGACACAGATCGTCACTGCTTGGCACCTCCCCCAGAGCGCGCCTGATTTTAAGCCCTGGTCACAGTGATGTTGTTGCTCTGGGCGACCCGTCCTCCTCACATGGGGACTGTCATTCCTCAAGCAGCTGGTGGACAAGGATCTGGAGTCACCCTGTGTTGGCCCAGGGAGCCCACGAAGGAGCTCTGTGGGTCCCTCATACTCTCAGTGGCACCTGCTAAGATTTAGAAGCAAAAAGGGAACCGTTGCTTTCCTACGTGGCCTTCATTTCCTGGAGCAGGGGCCCCACTCTCTGCTGGAAGCGGGGAGCCCTATTCCTCACCCAGAATGGATGTTCCATGTGCCCCCCACCCCTGGTGCTACAGCAAGTGTCTTCATGTCACTTGAGGGCGGCTAAGTCTCGAAATATCTCCCAAAAGGAAAAAACCATGTCCACTTTCCTTTAACATCAGGGAGATATGCTGCCCATTTCAAACCAGGTAAGGACGTGACAACTTGACGATTGAGACTCTCTGGCAAAAGGTCTTCTGAACACACTCTGGCCCTCCTTCCGCCCCACCCCCCAGACCCTCTGGTTTCAGCCTGACGGGGAGAGAGCAGGCTGGTCCTGACCACAAGTGCACCGCTCCCAGAGAGCCCTTGTTGAGAGAGGCTGGGTCTACTTCAGCGCCGCCCACAGAGAAGGTTTGCCCTCAGCAGGATGGTGACCAAAGGTGCAGGGATGAGGTGCTTCTGCCCACAGCCCCCTCTGCACCCCTTCCCTGCCCCACTATCACAATCCATCTGTCCCGAGGCTTCTCCCTGGGGACCCTGCCAAGTGCTGACAGCTGGTGAGAGCAACGCCTCATTTGGACTGGTTTGTTTCACAATGGCCTAACGTGCACATTCTCCGAGAACATTCCACCCATTCATTCATTCATTCATTCAACAAACAGCAAATGCCTACATGTATCTAGGTGGAGTTTTGTCTGACTTGAAGCATTGCCTATCTAAGGGGATGCAAATTTAAAGAGGCTCCGTTTGAGTCTGGCTCCCCAGGTGATGAGGGCCATTAGCAGAATACAGAACACCCCCCCCCCCGGTGGTACAGATAGTGGCAGTGGCCCTATAGCCATGCCTGTGGCCACCGCGGCCATGCGCAGGTCGGCCCGTGTGGCGGCCGAGGTCACCGCACAGGGGTCAGCGGCCAGACAGAGGAGCCGGGGCTGCCTCGGGGGCCCCACATACCAGTAGTAGAGCAGGAAGAGGAAGGTGGGCAGAGAGACGGCCAGCTGCAGCCACCGCCAGTGCTGGACAGCGTAGGCCACTCCCGAGAGCAGCACGAGCCCCACCGTGAAGGCCGTCTGGTAGAGGATCGCCACCGTCCGCCTGTGGCCCAAGCCCATGAATTCTGTGACTAAAACAGGAAAAGGGTCACTATGCTGACTCCTTCGCTCCCCGTGGCCTCCCGCCCTCCCTGGTGAGCCCCTGCACCTCACCACCCGCCCCCCCACCTGACCCCAGGCTCCTTCCCCGAGTCCCGCTGATGCTCCCCAGCTCAAGGGTCCCCGAGACACCCCGCCCTTCGTCCCAGCCTCTCTTGAGCTGGTTCTTTTTCTGATTCCCCCATTTGCTGTCTGTAGTGCCAGTTGCGCACTCGGGATTCAGTCTGCTCTACACTGTCCGCCTCTCCTTCCCCAGAGCTTGGCCCCGATGAGCTCCAGGCCGAGCTATGACATTTCCCTCGGCCCAGGAGTGCTCACTAACTTAATGAGGGCCCTGGCACCACTCTGGGTGTCTGGGGTCTGTGGCCAGCTCCATGGGCAGTGGTGGCCTGCACACCCCATCTCCTCAAGAGAGAGGGCTGAGGGCACACCTGGCAAAGGAGTAAACTGTACACCACAGGGGAACAAAATTTTGACTGGTGGGGGGGATCAGGACAGGCCAGGGTAGGGGACGCAGCTTTCCAGAAGGCAGTGCTGTGGGGTGGACCTCAGGGGTGAAGTTCCAGGCAGAGGAGCTGAGGAGGGGGATCTCCGGGGCAGGGGGTGGGGCGAGGCCACGGAGGGGGGTGGAAGGGTGGTGCTCAGAGAAGCTGGCTTGCATGGCGTAAATTGCAGAGCCGGTCCCTCGAGGGGCAAACGCGCTCCCACGTCTGCCGCTGAGTTGAGACTTGAGACCAACATGGAGGCGAAAAGACAGTGTGGGCTCGGGCCCAGTGGCAGCAGCAGAGGAAGAGACTGTGGGTCCGAGTGTGCTGTGAAAGTAAAGCCGGGCAGCAGGACCCGAGGAGGCAGATGCAGGCGTGGGGAAGTGGAGGGCATGGCCGCCCACAGGCCTGAGCGGCTGGACAGAGAGCACTTTACAGACGGGGGAGGGGGGGTGCTGGGGTCGGGGGTCCGCAGGTGGCTCAGGTTTGGGGCTGGGGAGGACAACATCCTGGGCCCCCCCACATTGAGGGAGAAAAGAGGAGGAGCCTATAAAGGACATCAGTGAGCCACTAGCAGAGAACGGGGTGGGGAAGGGGGGGGCAGGGGGGCAGGGGTAAGGGAGTGGAGGACCTGCAAGCCAGTGGGGAAAGCCTTCAGAGGAGGTGTGGCCCTCACCCTGTCCGGACAGATACCCGCTTGGGCATCTGTCTTTCTAGCAGATGAGCTCCTGGCAGGGAGGAAGGAATGCCTCTTCCGGCTTAGTGCCCCAGCCCCGCCCTAGCGCCTCCCCTACAGAGAGAGCAACTGGGCGGGGCGCCCCCAGCACAGTGCAGGCATTGCTCCGAGCCCCACCCACGTGGCTCATCTGCTCAGGGTACCGCCAACCTTCCCCCACCCCCACCCCCGTCCCCGCATGAGGGCATCGAGGCCCAAGATTATGGAACTCGCCCACGATCACATGATGGTCAGCCGATATGCAATGTGCAATGCCAAGTTCATCTCCCTAACCATGTGCCAAATAGCGCGTATTGAACATACACATGGCCAGTACGTATGTACTGAACCCATTAAGCACACAGTTTCTCGGGGGAGAAACCTGCTTTCTCTTGGTTAATGAACCATTTCCCAGAATGCCAAGACATAGGATAGCATCTTCAGAGAGGGAAGGACCTCATTGTTTCTTTTCTGTTCTCTACAATGAGCAAAACTGTGGATTGTCCTCACTGCTGCCTGATGTGCCCACCTATGTGCTGAGGAAAGCATAGACGGCTCTTCTATACTATTTCCTTCCAAGAAAGTAATTTTCATTCTTTCTTCTTACCCTTCAGAGAAAAATTTGAAAGAAAAAAAAGTATGTAGGAAAAAAAAGTTTGTTCCTTCTCTTTTTTCCTCTTTGTCTTCTTCTCTTCTGATTTTCAAGTGGTTCAAACCAGTTGAGTTGTATTTCTTTTCAGGAGATGCTGGTTCTTTCATATTTAAAATGTTAAATACTCCCTTCCCTGACTCCCCTTCCTGCCTTTCCCCTGCTGTAAACACATCAACTTTTTCCAAATGTTTCCATTCCAACACATGATCTTTTTCCAAATAGATGAGTTGATATGGAAAGATTGATCTATTTAAGTGGTAATTTAAGTGACTCTCAGACAAAAGAATGAAGTTAGGAAGGAAGGAAGGAAGGAAGGAAGGAAGGAAGGAAGGAAGGAAGGAAGGAAGGAAGGGAGGGAGGGAGGGAGGAAGGCCATCCCCACGTAGTGCCCATGCCCCAGTCACACTATCACGTGCAACTAGAGTGACCACAGTTTCTCTAGACCCTGCAAACATCCCTTCTTCCCCCAAAACCCACCTGCACGTGGGCCCCGTCCCCTTGCTCGCGCCCACCTGACCTCTGCAGGACGTCAGCCCCGCGGACACTTACTCAGTATGTAACCAGACGTCCAGCTGCCCTTGCTGACGAGCCCCTGCAGCAGGCGGAACAGCACCAGGGACGGGTAGTCTGGCGCCACGGCCGTGAGGACGCCCAAGATGGCACTGGCGAGGGTGGTGGCCAGGAGACATAACTTGCGGCCAAACCTTTCGAGGCAAGGAGGCAGGGACGTGAGGCGGGGCCGTTGAGTATTGGGGGTCAGGTGGGCCCCACAGGGCAGCAAGGGTCCCAATCGGGAGGCACGCGTCACTGCTCTCCTGAGGGACCGTCCCCCCTCAAGGCCCGACCTAGTCGTCCTCAGGGAACAGCGGCCCGTCCGAGGTTCATTAAGTCACACAGGACAGAGGAACCGGAATCCTGGTGCTCGCAGCCATCTGGCATCTCAGCCAAGGAGGATGGCTCCCGGGTGGCTCTGCAGGGTCCCCCACGGGTCCCCTCTCATTGCCTTTGTATCTGGCAGCCTGTGTTATTATTAACAGCGTTTGGCGGGGCGCACCCCGTGCTAATCTTACCAGCGGCCTCAAAAACCTTTCCGGGGAAACATTCAGTTCTCATGGTGTAACTATTGAGGATTAGTTCCTTTTCCTTCCCCACCCCCACCCCCCCGCCCCGAAGGAAATGGGCAAATTATTACCTAATGCTTCATCCCGTGAGGGGGCTTTACTGACTCCATCTCTCAAACCTGGTCCCGCATGCAAGGAAGTAAGGGACCAGCCTCAGGTGCGGTCACAGCCGCCTGGCCCCCACCCCCAGATCGCCCCACCCTGCCCCCTGCATCCTGGACCCCAGCACGCCCATTCCTCCTGCTTCTCGCGGCCTCACACCACCTGCCCCGCGCAGCGCGCCTCCGCACCAGCCCCCGGCCTCTACCCCGATGGAAACTTCCCGTCCAGGGCTCACCCCTTCTCACCTCAGAGCAATCAGACCTCATGGTGTTTCCTCCTGTGCCTCTGACCGCAGGCGGTGCCCCATCACCGGAGCCCAGCCCCTCCACTGCCCCTCCGGTCCCCACACCCCCACCCCACGCTCTGCGATGCGGTCCCTCGCTTGTCCCCTGTCCTTCGCAGCCCACTCGCCCCTAAGAGTTGTCCACACGCACAGACTCCACGTTCTCCTCCCTCGCTGTTCTTCAGCCTTCCTCTGACACCGTCCCTGGTGCTCGTGGGGCCACGTGCGCAGGTGTGGCCTGCTCTGCCTCAGCGAGCAAGCCCCGTCGTGTTCCCGCACCAGCTGTGCGACCTCCTTGGCCGCAACTCCTTCCCTACCAACCAGTTCGCCTCTCCACACGCTCTGCTAGCGGGCCTCAAACGCGGTTTACAGCGTTAAGTACCAGTTCCTGCGGACGAAGGCCGAAGATCTATCTCCAGCGCCAGCCTCTCTTCCGAGCACAACACGTGTATCCACCAGCCTACTTGACGTCTCTTCTGTGCCTCCTGCGCTACTGTGAGCGCAGCTGTGAGGCTAGCGCTGCTAGGACACAACTCTGCACCCCACCCCTCCCACCACAAAGAGCTGCAGTGAAGTCGGCTTCCCCCACCCCGACTCGGTCCCACCTCAAAAAATAGCCCCACCCTCACCTCATCCGTCTGCTTGACACATAAAGTTTGGCTTTGTCCCCACCTTCTCTCAGCCCACCACCCCTATTATACAATCTGCATGGGGTGTGGACCCCTGAAATCCGTCCTAAATCCCCAACCTCACTCCAGCTTGCTGCCCCTCCCTCATCCAAAGCACTAGCTACCATGTCTTTTCCCCATCAACTTCTGTGGTAGATTCTAACTGGCCAGATTCTTCCACCACCGACCCCTACAACCCATTCTCTGCACGGCATTGTCACTCCATATGGCTGGACTGGCCTTTACGTACCTGTCTGCAATGTAGCCGACACCCAGGGAGCCCAGGAAGAAGCCCAAGTTCACGCAGGACTGAAAGAGGTCCACCTTCCAAGAGTTCTCACACACCAGGTTAAACTGCAGCAGTCCACACCACCGTCGGAGGGGCCAGAAACACAAGACCGCGTGTGAGTCAAACTACACCTTCCACCTTCTCTCCGGACAAAGTAAATGTTTAACATAAAGCGTGACATCCCAAAGGTGTCTCACGGCATTTTCTCCTACCACGTGTTCGGAAGGCAAATTCAAGGTCAAGGTAAATCTCAGTTATTATCATTATGGATCTCATATCTTTGCTTTACCCTCACTATTTATTAGTTAAAGAAGCTACTGTCCAGTGCTTCGACATTGATAGTCGATTATCAGAAGACAACATGGCCAACAGGTAAGTTTTCTAGAAAGAAGTACAGCAGAGTGATTTCCTAAAGATGGAAATGTAGCAAAAGAAATAGAACATGTTTTTAAAATTGGACAAAAGCCCTCAATTAAGTACCTATTAATTATATATTTCATTATGGGAATTCCACTATTATGTAGTTTCCATTGTGACTGATGTTGACCTGAGTGTCAAAGGAAGGGGCTGAATGAGGACAAGATTGCAAGAAGGGGG
The DNA here is from genome assembly GCF_003009895.1 of Hyaena hyaena. Lineage (NCBI taxonomy): Eukaryota > Metazoa > Chordata > Mammalia > Carnivora > Hyaenidae > Hyaena > Hyaena hyaena. Next base: position 90,534 of record NW_024081614.1, read on the forward strand.
GCTTAGCGGGAGCAGCCTGGGCCCTGGTGTCCTGTGCGGGGGGCCCAGGGCAGCTGGAGACTTGGACGGACAACATGCCCAGAACCAGAGAGGGGAGAGACTGGGCAGTGGAGAGAGAGAGGCACAGGCACGACAGAGCTGCCGGGGGAAGGGCCTTGCTGTGTTTTAGGGGAAATCTCACTGCAGAGGTCACAGGCCTGGGTGCTGGACAGGCCTCATGAGGAGACATCACTACTCCTTCCTTCAGGCTCAGAGAAGGTAGTTGTGAGGGTGGAGCTCGGGAGCCGCGGCCCTGGTGCCCTTCACGGTCCTGGTGCAGCCCTAACTAGGCAGCGTCTGGGGGCACATCCCTCCTTTCTCCCCATCTCTGTGCCACTCTAGCTACTTTGGACTCACGGCCCCACCCCACCCGATGACATTGCGGGATGTGACCACAGGAGAATCACTTAGCCACTCTGGGCCTCAGTTTCCCAGTCTGAAACGGATGCATTGAGATTGTCCTGTCCCACTCACAGCGCTATGCAAGCACCAGGGGAAACGCGAAAATGGTTTTGGCAAATAGCAAACCCGTTAACTTTTAGATTTTTTTCAATGCTTTTTATTTTGAGAGGAAGACAATTTGTGAGCAGGGAGAGGGGCAGAGAGAGGGGGAGAGAGAGGGTCCCAAACAGCCTCCATGCCAACAGCACAAAGCCCGATGCGGGACTCGAACTCACAAACTGTGAGATCACGACCTGAGCCGGAACCAAGAGTGGGACGCTTAACCAACTGAGCCACCCAGGCATCCCCAACACGGGCACTTTTTAAAATAAAACATCAGTAGTCCTCTGGGCCACCACCTGACCTTCAGAAACTAATAATGAGCCCATCCCATCACCTGCTGTTTGTGCCCAGCCCCGTCGGTCTGCTCCCGTGGGTGGCTCAGCCCTGGGAGGACAACGTCGGCACCTCTGCCGTCCCCTGTCCTGGCCCGGAGTCCTCTCCCCTCAGCTGCAGGCCCTCTTCACGGCTCCCCTGCAGTTAGAAGGCAGAGGGACGGCCCTGCCCCAGCCTCCGTGTCTCTAACTGTCCAACTACCTTTTCATGGCCTCCACCCACGCAGTCCACGAGGGCATTCTGTCTCCAATGGCGCCGAAGCCACGGGGCAGGTCTTTGTCTTTCGCTCGGATCTCCGCAAGGGGCGAGTCTGTGAGATGTCCCTGGCACGCCTCCTGAGATGCCCCGGGACATCCTGCCCTTGGACTGTGCACAAGCGGGGGAGGGGGGGCTCACAGCTTGAGGGAGGTGCCCCCTCCTACCACCGCCTGCTGCTGAGATCTCTGCCCCCCACCCCTACGCCAAGGATCTGTGTCTATAGCCACCTGCTGTGCCCCGGGCCCCCCAAATTCACACCCAACCACTGCCGTCTAGCACACGTGTGCGCACCGGAAGGCAGGCCCAGCCCTCAGAAAAGCCTGGGGCTGTGTTGAGTAGGGGCCGCCGGATGGGCCTCTGAGCGCAGTCACCGTTCCTGCAGGGCCTGGTGTGTTGGGCACAGTCTCGAGAGCAGTGGGCAGTGCTCTCCACGCCCGTCTGGTCCCAGGAACCCCCAGGGTCCTTGTCAGAGGACAGATTGCTGTGGGTGCGGTGTCAGCAGATCTCGGCGACCCGGTGAGTTTGGAAACTGCGATGTAAGTGCCCCCATGACCTCGGGCTGAGGCCCTTTTCCCACCCCTGCTCACAGGCAGGGGAAGCCTGGGCTTCCGGGCCTGGAGAGGGGCCTCACAGCCCGGTGGGGGGCCGGCCCCAGACAGGGGACGCCAAGGGCAGGAAACTGCACATTCCTTCCCCAGGGGGAGCCCAGCCGCTGTCTCTGGCTTGGAGGGAAGTGAGGCTGGGTGTTCAAACCAGCTGGCTCAGCACCTCCCTTGAGCAAGTTCCAACGTCCAAGGCAAGGCTAAGTTAACAATTATTTTTGCAGAAATAAATCAGCAACGTGAATCCTCTGAGGATAAGCTTCAGTTTAGGACGAGGAGCGGAGGCAACGGCGGTTTTCAAGCAATCGGGAGGGAGGGGGAGAGGAGAGGGCGATGCTTCGAGCCCCTGGTCACCTCAGCAGAATCCCACTGTCCCTCAGACTCAGCAGGGCCCCCAGGGCACCCTTTCCCAGGCAGCCACCGCCTCCCGGCCCCCTCCCCCCCGGCACACAAGGGTTCCAGGATCACCTTGGCTCCCCCCAGTGCTTAGATCTAGGGGTCCCCTGCTGCCACGGACAGGGAGGGGGGGCCAGGTCCTGAGCTATCTCAATCCTCCCACCTCCACTCCTCCCTGCTGCCCCTGCCTCTTCCCCACACCCCCTCTGCAGTCACCTCCACCTCCCAAGCGGCTGCTTCTCTGATGTCCAGGCTCTGATTCAACAGCCTCCATCGCCCACCCCCCAGATCCCTCAGGTGAGCTGGGGCCCTTCCCCGCAGCCCCGGCCAGGTCTGTGTCTCCCCCTGCACTCTAACTCGTGTCCCTGACCTTTCTCACTGGGGCTCCTTTCTGGGCCACCTGAGTGCCCCTGTACTGGGGATGCCCCCGGGCCATTCCCAAGCTCCAGCCAGAACTGTCTTGCTCTTCTGCCTCAACAAGGCCAAATGTCCACATTTGTTGCCTCATTTAGGAAAACAAAAAACAACAAAAAACCACAGGGTGCCCGGATGAATTTGAATTTCAGATAAACAACACATATATATATTTAGTGTAAGTACCTCCCATGCAATATTTGTCTTCCCTGCCTCGGTATCAAATATTGCACATCTGGGACATAATTATCTTTAAAAAATCGTTGGTCATTTATTTGAAGTTCAAGTTTAACTCGGTGTCCTGTGTTTTATCTGGCCACCTCTCTGGGGGACTCTGCTCTTGCCAAAGGGGAGACACCATCCTCATTCACTCCCCGACCTCTCCACAGAACCCTGAATCTGTGTAACAGCTCATTGTCCCCGAGAGGCACCAGATCCTTCTCCCCCGAGCCTGGGCCAGTGCCCCTCCCCCCCCCCCCCCGTTTCCTCTCCTCACCACTCAGAATACACCCGAGGTTCCAATCAAATGCCACCTCCTTCCAGAAGGCGCCCATGATAAGTTCAGCAGCGAGGATACCCCTCCTTGGAGCCCACTGGCCCCTGTGTGTCTGCCCACACGTGGTCCTGGGCACTGGTCTTAATCTCCCCGCCTCCCTCACTGCCCTGGAGAGAAGCTCGCAGCTTCCTCCCTGTCTCCACCCCAGCACCACGGCAGCGCTGGGGCAAAGGCTCAGACACGTTTATCAAGTGAACAGATGAAGGAGTAAATGAACCAATGAAGAATCGATTGCTTCTGCCCGTTTACTAGCACCTCTTTGCGTAGCTTCTGGCTCTTGGCTTCAACGAGCGACCTCAGTGCTAATTTCTAAGTCCCCCCCACCCCATCACAATGCAACACTTTCAAAAGGATGCATGAAAGGAAAAAACTCTGGTGGCTTTTTACTAAAATATTCTCAAAGCACAACCCAGAAATAACTCACTGAACTATGCAAGCAGGACCCTCTGACACCATCACCCCATCCCGTGGGGCCACCTAGTGCAGCTCAGCTCATGCTTGTCAGCGGTTACACCATCTTCAGCTGAACTGCCCAACACTACAGGGCAGGTCACTGCCATCCCTGGAGAGGAAGCTGAAGCTCAGAGATGCGGGGTAACCTACTCAGTGACGCCCAGCTCCTCCGGACCAAGGCTGGGATTAAAACAGTCTGACTCCAGCGCCAGGGCGGCCTCCCCCCCTCCCCAGCCACATGAAGCCCTCACATGCCTGTACCTCTTGAGTGGAGGAAAGGGGGCCCCCGCTAATTCCAATGGTAGGGAAGCCGTACCCTAAGCCAATTCAGCAGGCTCTTGGAGAAAGAAGCCAGTGGGGCAGAAAGGAGCCCGTCTCCCCGTAGACCCATGTTCAAACAATCCAGCTCAGCCTGGCCTGCCGAGGTCTCTCTGACCTTCAGACTCCTTCCCTAACACCCAGAGTCCGTGGAAGACTAGACAAGGGAAGAGTGGGAAGCATCCAGGACAGAACTGGATGCTTTTTGTTTGTTTAATATTCATTTATTTGGGGGTAGGGGAGGGGCATAGAGAGAAAAACACAGAATCAGAAGCAGGCTCCAGGCTCCAAGGTGTCAGCACAGAGCCCGATGCGGGGCTTGAACTCACAAGTCATGAGATCATGACCTGAGCTGAAGTCTGATGCCCAAGTGACAGAGCCACCCAGGCGCCCCAGAATTGGACATGTTCTAAGTGCTCGGTGAATAGAACTCTCCTCCCTTTCCCATCCCCCGCCTCTGAAACCCACCTGCCCCCCAAAACACAGGGCCGGCTCTCACCTCTGTCACGATGGACGAGCCCTGCGTGTCGTACACCCAGCCGTGGCGACAGGGGCCCAGCGGCAGGTCGCTCCTGTTGTCCGCCAGGCCGGCCAGCGGGTCCACGCAGCTGAGGGCGCTCTGGTTCCAGTCCACCTCGTAGCGGCGGCACTGGAGAGGGGAAGCCTCGCCCGCAGCCCCCGGGCCGGGCACCGTGTAGTTCAGCTCCTCTGCCAGGCTCCAGCCGCATCGCCGGCTCAGCTCGGCCACCCCGGGGCTCAGGCAGCGGTGATCCGGGCTGAAGGCCAGGAAGACGATGCCCACATAGAGGGGGGCGAAGGCAGCTGACAGCAGGCATAGGGTCAGGAAGATTTGCTTCTGGAACCAGCCAAACTCCCCAACCTGCTCCAGAATGTCATCCACAGTGGGCATGACTGGACCGGCACCCTCATCACTTTGGCCAAGCTGCTCCGGCGGCGGTGGCCAAGGTCAATGTCTCATGTCGGCTTCTCTGCAACAGGCTGGTTTAAATTGCTGTCCAAGCATGCTCTACCTGGAAGCCAACCAACTGGAAATAATCTTTCACCCGACGGCGCGGGTGTCCGGCAAGGGCGAAAGGCAGGAGGGTGCCTGGCCACATGCCTTGCGGGGAAGCAAGGCAACGAGGCTGAGGTTCTAATTCTCTGGGCGTTAGAGGAGAAAGCTAGAGCCTGTCAGGTAACCCCCAGCCCCCAGTGGTCTCTTTAGAGCTCTTCCAGAGAGATTACTTAAAAACTTCTTTTTATAATCCAGATAAATCAAAGGTAGTACAGCTTCAGGTGCTGTGCGATCCAGCACTCATACTCCTTCACCTAGCTGGCCTGGCCCTAAGCGTGGCTCTGCTGAGCACCACATCCTATTTGTCTCCAAGGGGTCTGCAGGCCAGCATCTCGTGGAAAAGGAAGTCACCAACGAGCTTCAGACTCGGCCACAGGCTCAGACTCGGCCATCAGCCAGGTAATAATAATGACAAAAGCATCAGCCTCCAATTTAGGGCTCTGAATTGTTACCAGGTCATGACAGCCTTCAAGGTCAATGCTACAACTCTCCCCATGGCACAGCTAGGAAAATAGCGGCTTGAGGAGCTAACAGCAACCTCCCGAGTTCTCACCGTCCTTGAACTTGAACCTTATTCTGCTCCAGAGCAACATCCTGAATTTCTTAATTTGCCCTTAGTTCACGAACTCCTCTGTCAGTTTGTTTTTTTCACTCAACAAACATTCACCAAGTCCCTATAGGTTTCAGGCAGTGCCAGGCTCTGGGACACAGATGGGGTAGCTTCTAACTCCAAACAGCGTTCAGTTCAGGGGGGATAGACTCACAGAGGGACAGCTCAAGCAGAGGGCACTAGGGGAGCCCCCAAAACGGGCCCCTCAGCCAGCCACGCACCTTATACCCAGTGGGTTGACACAGTGGGGGGAGGGGGAAGAGCAGGAAGTGATGAAAGGCGGGAAGGGCGTGGCAGGCAGACATAGGACGGTGGCCTCCCAATGACCCTGCCTCCTGGCAGTCGCACCCTGGAGTAGGCATGGGATTCAAGACTGGCTGGTCCCCACAGAACACAGCAAATGTGGCCATGCCACTCCCAGGATTACATCAAGTGCAGTTTAACAGCCACCTGGCCGGCGTCCGTCTGCCCACTGCTGGCTGGATGAAGCAGGTGGCCCTGTGCGGGAGTCCACAAAGCAAGGAGACGAGGCGCCGCCGGCTGACAGAGACCCTCAGTCCGGCAGCTGCGGGTCCCACGTGGCTTCAGAGGCAGATCTTGCCCCAGACTGCCTTATGCGGCTCCACACCAACGGACAGGGAGAAAGGGTGTGGGCTCCTCAGGGCAGCAGGGCCTCGAAACATGCAGCGCTGGGGCTGGGGCTGGTGAACTGCGCTCCACGCACGCCCCCCTGGGAGCCTGTGTGCTGGGCGGACCTCCAAGGCCGGGGCACTGGCAGCGGGGCCTGGCTCGAGCAGCAGCTCCCTAGGCCCGTCCGCCTGTGCGCCAGCCCCTTGGCTGCTCTTGGAGCAGGGGCCGGGCAGGGGGACAGCCTGTGCCAGCCGGGCCCCCCAGGCCCTCGTCCCGGTTCCCCGGGCCCTCCTCAGGGGAACAGGACAGGGAGCTGCCCCCATAAGGCGGAGCTGAGAGCCGGCATAGGGTCCTCAGGCCCCACCTGAGAACCACAGGCAGAGACTCCCACATCCTGATTCTGCATTTCCCCAGGAGGTGGGGGGGGGGGCGCGCAGGGGGTGCTGACAACGGGGGGCTGGGAGCTGGCTATTAACAGGCCATAGCTCTGCCGAAGCACCACAGGCTGAATGGGAGCTCGGCCTCTGGCTTTCTGGCTAACCAGACCTTTAGCCTGGGGCGCATGGACCAACCAGGGTGGTGGGAGAGCCTAGCTCCCCAAACAAACCCCCTGCCCCATCTCCTCACCCCAACATAGGAAGTTTCCCAGGGCCCCGTGGGACCTCACCCAGAGCCATCACCTGCCCAGGGCAGGCTCCCAGCTGCTTGATTGTAAAACCACCTGACACCCAGGAAACGGGGTCGAGGGGCTGTCTGGGCACAGGGTGGGACCCCACGAGCCCCACCAGAGCTGCTGATGGCGGACAGCGGGATGCCACCAGACAGGAAACCCCTTCCCCCACCCCCTGCCATGTCCGCCCCAGGGGTGGAGCCCTTTGTTTCTGGGACTCTCCTCTCTGCTGCCCGGGCACTGGCAGCTGGCAGCCCGCTGGTTTGGTAAAATACGGCCCGCCTCCAGGGGTTGTAGCCCTTGAATCCCCCTGCTCACCGGGCTGCTGCCAGGGGCTGACACTTGCCGGGAGGGCAGGAAGACCCCAGGCAAACCGCCCCTAGGGCAGGACCTCACCCACTCCCAGCTGAAAGGCAGGCCTTCCCGCTGGCGTGAGATCGTGGGAAATGTGTCCGGTCTCTGCCGCAGGTTCCCGGCACGGAGGAAACCCTGCCAAATTCCTGGGTGATAGGAGTGTCCTTCGTTCTAACGAGGTGACAGTGGATGGCTCCCGTCATGGGGAAGACCAAGCCATGATTAGAAGCTTGGAACTTTCAGCCTGACCCCCATTCTCTTGAGAAGCAAGAAGGGCTAAAAGTGGCGTTCGTGATCCATCAAGCCTACATGAGGAAGCCTCTGCGAGAAACCCAGAAGAATGGGGTTTCGAGAGCTTCCTGGCTGGTGAACACTGGTGAACACACCCACCTCGGGGGCTCACACACCCCATCTCCACGGGGACAGAAGCTCCCCACGCTTGGGACCCTCCCAGACCTCGCCCTGTGTATGTCATCTGGCCGCTTGTCTGCGTCCTCCACCCTTCAGTAAACTGGTAAGTGTGTTCCCCCGAGTTCTGTGAGCTGCTCTAGCAAATCAACTGAATCCAAAGGGGAAGAAGTTATGGAGGCCCCCCGACTTTGTAGCCAAGTCGGACAGAACTATGGGTAACCTGGGGACCTGCGACTTGCCATTGGTATGTGAAGTGGGAGGCAGTCTTATGGGACTGAGCCCCTAGCCTGGGGCGGTGGAGGGGGGAGTAGTGGGGGGCTCTGATGCTACCTGCGGGTCGACCACATCAGAACGGAGTTCAGTGTCAGGACTCCCCGCTGGTGTTCCGAAGAGTCGCTTGGTGTGGGGAAAAGCCCCACAGGTTTGGTGACCAGGAAAGGCTCTGGGTGTGTGGCAAGGGAGAGCCACGGGAGGAAAACAAGCGGCTTTTTCTAACACAAACCCGCTGGCTCCAAACGTCCTGGCTGCCCTCTCCCTCCACCCGGGAAGCAGCCAGAGAGCAAAGGTCCAGCTTTCGACACATCCTGGGGAGAAAGTGAGGCCCCTTCCTGCCCCCACCCCCTGCCAGGGGCCACTGCAGCCAGCCAGGCCTGACACCCCTGCTCGTCTCTCCCTGGAGAAGGCATCTCCCTGGCCCTGGGCAAAGGCTCCCCTCCCCCTCCCCAGCGCGCTGGGCGCCCTTCCTTTTGCTCCACTCTGTTCCCATCTCCCACTCCCTGGGTCAGTGCCACCTCGGGTCATCAGCAGGGCGCAGGGGCTGCCCCCAGGCCGCAGGGCTGTCCTGGCTGCAGGCCTGCTCACCAGCCCTGGGTCTGTGATGTCCCTCTATGTGCCATCAGGAGGGGACCGCCGTGGTGGGGGCAGACCTCAACCCCCAGCACTTTCTCCAAAACAGCTCCTTCCTCCTAAGGTCCTTCAGGGGCAGTTGTTAGCCTGCGCTGAGGAGTGTGGAAGCCACCAGAAATGAGGACCCAGCATGGGAGCCACGGTAAAGTTCCACTCAGTCGGTCGTCCACGGTGTTGCCTTCCTTAGGGCCTCGGGCTGTTGTCTGCAGCACAGCCCCTCCCCCACCTCAGGGCCTCTCCGATGAGTGTTTCCCCCACTCAAAGCCCCAGCCAGGGAGGCCGCGGGGCTGGACGCGTCCCCCCAGAGCCTGCCCCGAGGACAAGACAGAGGGGCCTTCAGTCTCCACCCCCCTCTCCAGGCACTGCAGCCATCTGGACCCAATGACCTGGGTCTGCCGGGCTCGTCCGGGACGGTCTTCTTGTCCCACCCATTCCAGCGTCCACACAAGACGGAAGCCACCCATTAAATCCCTCCTTACTCCCCCCCCCACCCCCACCCCGGGCTCAGAGGGCTGAGCACGCCCAGACGTCACCACCTGGCTAGGGGCTGCTGGGAGCAGGGGCTAGCCCGGCACACAGGACAGTGGGGCCCGGGGCCACGGGTACCACCTGGCCTCTACTCCCGGTTCTACTCCCAGCTGGGTGCCAGCGCCCTCCCACATCCCCAAGGGATCAGTGTCCGAAGCCTCAACGTCAAAGCCCGCTCAGCTCTCAACGACCCACCCACACCCTGTCCCCACAAGAGAACCCACAAAACCACCTGTGGTTCACTCAAAACCGTCAACCACTCAGTCATGCCTTGATGGGCACGGAGGCGATGACGGGTCGCAGCGGGGCAGCCTAGGCTAGGCTCCTCGGCCACCGCACAGCCACGGGTCACTCTCGCTGTGTCTGCTGACCGGCTGGCCCCTCCAGGAGAGCGGCTGGGCCTCTGTCCCCCGACTCCTGCCTCAGGGCTGCCGGAACGGAGTAGCACGGGCGGTCTGGGAGGCTGAGGTCACAGGCATCCATTGTCTCGTGGTTCCGGAACTCCAAAACCAAGCGGGGGGGGGTGGGGGGGGGACAGGGTAGCTCCTTCAGGGCGGGGAGGGAGAGCCTCTCCTTGGCTTGCAGACGTCTGTCCCATCCCTGTGTCTTCACATCACAAATTTTCCTTTTATAAGGACACCAGTGACAGTGGACAAGGCCCCACCCCCCGACCTCATTTTAGCTTGATCACTTCCGTAAGGACGGTCTCACTGAGGTACTAGGGGTGAGCACGTCAACACAGGAATTCTGAGGGACGCGACTGGACCCCTGACCATCTCGACACGCCAGCACTCATGCGTGAAGGGTAACAGGAAAAGGTCAGAAGCGCCACGCCTGGGATACAGAACCCGGTCACTGTCAGCTCCCTGGGGAAGCTGACCCGAAGTGGGGAGCAGTGTTGGGGGCACAAATGGAGGGGCAGGGCCATGGGGAGGGGCAGGGGCTTCCTTGGGGAGAGCAGGCTCCGAAGTCGTGTGCACACGTCTCTTGGGCCCTCACCATTGTCGTACAGAGAACGCCACACCTGTTCTGTGCGACCCTCAGGAAAACCGTGCACCTCGGTGACAGCATTTCTCAGGGGACAGACGGGCCACATGCCACCAGCCTCCCCAAGGGGCCACGGGCCAACATGTGGAGAGCGCTGCATACCCTACCCTCTTGGGAGATTCACCGGACACATTTTTTATCGTAATCTAAGCCAGAGCTCAGAGAGGTCTTACGGCAAGAAGGGCTGTCGACTCAGGATCCTCCAAAGCCACTTGGACACAGACCCTTTCCAGCGTTTGTAGCACATCTACCAAAATCAGACAGAGCAAGGGGTCCACGGGGCATACTTTGGGAAACGCCACTTTATGACAAGACTTTCTGGTTTAAGTATGATCCTGTTCAACCTGAGGTCCGTCCCCCATGCTTTCCTGAAAACAAATCCTAAATCTGCATCATGGAGTGGAGCAGAGCAGGGGGGGGGGGGGGGGGGGGGGGGGGGGGGGGGGGGGGGGGGGGGGGGGGGAGAGGCCGAGCGGCGCTCCACAGGGAGAGGGGCCCGTCAGGGTGTCAGACCCCAACGTGAGGAGGGCAACCTGACGTGTCAAGGCCATGAAAGTACAAAGATTGAGGAATTTTCTGGACTGAAGTGAAACTGAAAAGACATAGCAACGAAGTACAACATAGGATTCAGAATGGGGTACTTTTCCTGAAAAAGGCACTGCTATGACCACTGCGGACACGTGAGCCGGACCTGAGGCTCAGCTGGGAGGGATGCACCCACCGCCGTGTTCTGGGTGGACGCATCGCGGTCCCGCGGGACGATGCCCTGAGGTGTCCAACAAAGGGGAGGCATCAGGGAGGCAGCTCACTTTCAAGTCGTTAGAGGAAAGAAAGTTCCTTGTCCCGTTTGTTCAAAACCTCTGTATGTTCTGATTATCTCCAAATTTAAAAAAAAGTCTGAAGGGGCGCCTGGGTGGCTTAGTCGGTTAAGCTTCCGACTTTTGCTTAGTCATGATCTCGCAGTTCGTGGGTTCGAGCCCTGCATCGGGCTCTGTGCTGACTGCCAGCTCAGAGCCTGGAGCCTGTTTCAGTCTGTGACTCCCTCTCTCTCTGACCCTCCCCTGCTCACGCTGTCTCTCTCTCTCTCTCTCTTCTAGAAATAAATAAAAATATTTTTAAAAAAAGTTTAAAAAAAAAAATTAAAAAAAGTCTGAAGCCAAGGGTCACCAGGTTGGTCTGGGACCCTGGTCCTCAGGTCCTTTCAGGGCACTGCACCCCACTGTGTGGGTCACCAGCCCCCCGCTGTGCCCTCCAGGACAGGGCTCCCCAAATAGGCCATGAGCTCAGCCGGGGCTCCGAGGTCTCGCCCTGTCCAGGGGGAATGACGGCCAGGGCCATTTGTGCAATCTCGTTTTCCTCGGACACAGTTATCAAAATAACATTATGGGGAATTTTTTTTTATTGAATTTGATTTGCAAGCTGGTCAAAACACAAAATAGAATAAGCGGTGAAGAAACAGGAGTAACAGTTGACAAGCGGAGTGGTGGTCTTTTCCTCTGTCTTTAAGAGAGCAGTTTGTTTCCCCCAGGACTCCCTCCACTCGGGCTGGAAGCCGGGGGTCCGCACAGCCGAGGCGGCCCCCACCGCCTTCTGAGCATCAGCACATCTTCGTTCCCTTCTCCCACCAATGCTGGCCCGTCTGCAGCGCGCGCTCCTTACTGTGACGTTCAGGGGACACCTCAAGTCCCAGGCCTGCTCCAGCCTCTCCCATCCGCCCGGGGTGCCGTCCCTCCGCCTGCCCGGCCCAGCACCCAGCCCAGCACCCACAGCGGCCCCACTCACGCTTCCTGTGGGGAGGGGATCATTCATCATCCGCTCAGCCCACTCTCCCAGGCTGCAGCAAGGCTAGCCCGAGGGCGAGGCTCACCCCAACTCAGTGAAGTGCAGGTGGAGAAATAAGGCTGTGTGAAAGCACCTGAGTCGTGGGGGAAGGGGATCTATTTAACCCTAACCTCGCCCAAGACACCTGCCCCCGACCAAGACACCTGCCCCCGACACGCTATCCCCTTGTGACCTACGACCCGCCCATCAGTTCTATGACGCACACGAAGGATCAGGTCACTCCAGAGCACGGTTTTGTTATTATTTTATTTCACCTTATTTAATTTTGTTTCTTTTATTATTTTTACCAACTGTAAACAGTCTTAGCTTTAGATGGAATTTTGCATTTATATTAAAAAGCTTGTGTGCCGGGGCATCTGGGTGGCCTAGTCGGTTAAGTGTCTGACTTTGACTCAGACATGATCTCACAGTTCATGGGTTCAAGCCCTGCGTCAGGCTCTGTGCTGACAGCTGGGAGCCTGGAGCCTGCTTCAGATTCTGTGTCTCCCCCTTTCTCTGCCCCTCCCCTACTCTGTCTCTCAAAAATGAATAAATGTTAAAAAAAAAATTTTTTAATCTTGTGTGCCAATTAGGAATCTGAAATTTTTTTTAAGTTTATTTATCTTGAGAGAGAGGGAGTTAGAGAGAGAGAGAGAGGCAGAGGGATAGGGAAACAAAAATCCCAAGCAGACTCCGAGCTGTCAGCACAGAGCCTGACACGGGGCTTGAACTCATGAACCATGAGATCCCAACCTGAGCCTAAATTAAGAAGAGTCTGACACTCAGTAGGCTGAGCCACCCAGCGCCCCCACCCCGAGTACTACTTTAAATACCCCGGTGGAGGGGCGCCTGGGTGGCTTAGTCGGTTAAGCGTCCGACTTTCTCTTGGGTCATGATCTCGCGGTTCGTGGGTTCGAGCCCCGCGTCGGGCTCTGGGCTGGCTGCCAGCTCAGAGCCTGGAGCCTGTTTCAGTCTGTGACTCCCTCTCTCTCTGACCCTCCCCTGCTCATGCTGTCTCTCTCTCTCTCTCTCTCCTAGAAATAAATAAAACATTAAAAAAAAAAAAAATTTTAAATACCCCGGTGGAGTCAGCCTTCCTGCAGGGTCGTGAGCACTATACGATCTTAGCAGTTAGCAGAGAACTGATTTCAAACATTTTTAAACGTTCCTAGCAGAGCAGATTTCTACCTTACGGTGGATTTTCCTCGACACACGGTTTGCCTACCTCATGCTTATCCGCCATTTACTCCACATCTCTGCCGTCCTTGAGCAGTCTCAAAAGGGCCTAGAAAAGCTGATTAAAAGGAAACTGAGTTTCAAGGCTGTACTCTTATCAATAAAGTCACTTCTGAAAACATCACAGTTCTATCTGCCGTCAGAGCACGTTTTCCCGCAACTACCTACCACGGCAGCTGGCGAGGACAGGGACTGTCTTCCGAGCCCAGGGGCAGCTCCAGTCCAGGTCCCTAAGGGCCAGAGCAAACACCCCCCCACACACGGGGCCACGTGTCCCCTCCACCTGCCGGCCACAAGCTGTGCACTTGGCCGGCAGCCAGGAGTACAAAGACCACCCCCCCTCCCGTGGCCAAGTTCACCAACGGGGCCAGCGCAGGACTACAAGTGGCCTTCCTGACCTCCTGCCCGAGGGGCCTTCCTGTGCCCTAGAGGGAGAGGGTGCTGGGAGATCAGCCCCCTGGGCACAGTGCCTGAGCACCAGGGACTCCTGGGTGGCAGCATACACTTTTCTAAGGCCCAAGTGTCCGTTTCAGAAGAAACGTCAAATCCTAAAGTCACTGCAACTGGATAATGAACAAATGAGGAGGAGGAAGGGAGGGATGTTGACTCCAAGAAGTCAGATTTGACGCCTGTAACTTTTTGCTTTGTCTGCTTTCCTAATAACACCTAGAAAGCTCTTGTTACTGGTCGGGGCGACAACTGTCCGAAGAGAAACCGCGACCCCCGTGACACACAGGGCAGCTCGCCCACGGGCTCGCTCTGGGAACCTGGGCATACCCTGAGGTCCGCTTCCCTGCAAGGAGGGATGGCATGACATGTGCCGGGAGCCGGACAAAGGCAAGGCGCCCCGGGCGCTAACACGAACTCGGGCATCTGCTGCAACGACACAGAACAGGCGGGCGGCCAGACTCGGCAACATGCTGGGCAACTTGTAAGGAAACAGCGGTACCACCCGACTAATAATTTATCTTTTATTGAAATTGTTGAATACTTTATATTACAGTAAATTTGATTGAAAAAAAATGAGGAAAAGAAATTGATTTTAAAAAATACACTCATGTCGAAATCAAATTAGCCAGCCAGAGTACAAACCAAGGAACCACCGGAGGGTGGTTTCTTCAGTACATGAATACCACTGAGTCTATGTACAATTCTATAATTCGAGAAAATTCATTCATTAAACACTTCGCGAAAGGTGCCAACAGCGAGGGAGGGACAGCGGCTCCGCCCTCCAGTCCCGCAGCACGGAGAGGCCGACCCAGCACCCCCAGAGCGGGATCCCCAAGTGCAACACGAGGGCAAGATGCTGGCCCGTCGGCATTCATGCAATTTCCGTAAGTCACGCACTGTGCAAATTAAGGCTTCTTATAGGTCGGATGGTTGATAAACACTTTTTTTTTTTTCTTAAAAAAATAAGCACAGTAAAGGTGGTGTCATGAGAACCTGAAGAGATGAGACCCATCCCCCAAATCTGGAAGAAAGTTATTTCCTCTGACATCTCAACTCCATCCTCACACATACACACAAATCATCTTTGGCTGGGTTGTTTGAATTCGCCAGCCGGCGAAAGAAAATACTGGTAAGTGTGCTCTGTGCACCTAGGATTGAGGATGTCATGCAAAACGCTGCAGCCGTGACTGACTAAGGGCAGAGAGCAGGCGAACCCTCCAAAGCCTAGGCACTCGGGGACCCTGCGCGCGCGGGTGCGCGTGCACATGTGTGTGTGCACATGTCCATGTCCCCTTAAGAAACAGGAAGCAAAAAGGAAGGGACAGACTGGAGCATTCTAACTTACAGGCTACGTTATTGACCAGTTCAAGATCTCATATGGAACTTTCTTCGCACACCGACAGCTTCCCCTGCTGACCAGGGACGAACCACGGTGACCCCCGCCGTCACGAAGAAACTGTCGGCTTGTTTGTTTTTGTGTTTTTTTTGTGGGTTTTTTTTTTTTTTTGTATTTTTCCTTTTTTGCAAACCTGAGTAATTGTCAAAGTCAATAAATAGGAGGAGAGAATTAAATGCTAAAATATAATGGTCAAACACCCTACAGGGCCTAAAGCAGCAAGGGTTTTTCTCGAATACACAGCCCTCTGTTTCAAGAAGCGCCTGGCCCGGGCGCGTGTTACGAAGCGCGCGCGGCAGCCAGGCTTCTAACTGAGGACTGGGGACAAAACCCGGGGCCCCGCCCGGCCCCCACGACAGGGGCAGAGCCACGCTCCAAGGACCGTAAACCTGACCTCCTCACCCTCTCCCCCATCACAAAAACTCTTCCCTTTGGAGACAGTTCTTGTTAAAGGCAAAAAATGATAGAAGCATCATCGACTGAAGTCTTATTTGGTTGGAGGTGCCCGGCCACACCACGGCCCCGCGTCCCCTGCCGGCGCCGGGGGACTAGATGTGCAAGAGGTCCTCGTCGCTGTCGTCGTGGAAGGACGCCAGGCTGCCGGGGTGCGCGGGCTTCTGCTGGGCGGGCCTGGGCCGCCCCCTGCGGGCCCTGCCCCCCGTCACCTGCAGCCCCGCGCCGTCCGCGCTCTCCCGAAGCCCTTTCCTCTGCGCGCTCCTCCCGCGCTGTGCGCTCGCCGCCCCGGTCCCCCTGCCCGCCTGCACCTTCACCTCCGGGATGGTCAGGACCTCATCCTCGCTGTCCTGGTCGTCCCCATGCAGCGAGGTGAGGGCGTCGGCCTTCACAGACTTCGTGGTAATGTGGCCATTTTCCTGTCCTTCCTTCCCGGGCCTCGGGGTCGGCACCTGGATCTCTTCCATCAACCACTCAGTTTCGTTCTCATCTGCCTCCTCTTCCTTGTTCACCTGCAGGGGACGAGGCCAGACCCTGAGGCCCCCCCCCACCCCCACCCCACCCGGTGCTGCTCCTCCCCCCCCATCACCCTCCCTTCCAGGCCCTGCCTGAGGGGCGGAGCCCTGCACCAGGCAGTCACCAGTTCTGGGTCCCCCACCCAGAGAGGAAGGGAGGGCTGGCACCCGCAGGGGGTGGGAGGGGCTGTGGGATCAGAGACGCCTGGGGCTGAGGGAAGCCTTCTAGAAAGCAACCTGGCTGTAGGATCAGGAGCCAGGAGCACAGCGCACGTTATCCAAACAACGCCTGTTTTGGAGAAATTTATCTGCAGGAAACCATCCAGATGCCAAATGCACACAAATGTTCATTATTTACTTATTTTTTAGAATGGCCGAAAATAGTAGAAGCCACTGAAATATTCAACAGTCTAAGAAAACCTGCTGTAACCA
This sequence comes from Hyaena hyaena, assembly GCF_003009895.1. NCBI lineage: Eukaryota > Metazoa > Chordata > Mammalia > Carnivora > Hyaenidae > Hyaena > Hyaena hyaena. Next base: position 106,941 of record NW_024081614.1, read on the forward strand.
CAATGACAAAAACTTCAGGGAAAAAAGGACAGGAAGTGTGTTTGGTTCAAAGCAATGGGTGACGTTTCCCTGGTCACGGGCTGACATCATCAGGCTGGGCACGGGGGCGGCGGACTTTACCTTCGAGTATTTGTAGGACACGTTTGCACTTCTCCTGCAGCAGCTGGTCAGCTTGCTCACCACCGTCTCCCTGTGAGGAGGGCAGTCACTGCGGGTGGAACCAGCCGGCGGGGGGGCGGGGGGGGTCCGCTGGGCCCGTCCCTCGTGTACGACCCCTCCCCAGCCAGGGCCCCTCTCATACCTGCCCCTCTGTGGCCCCTCCCTAGCCCCGGCCCCTGGCACACCCATCCCCCCCAGCCCCTCCCGAGTCCGCTACCAGAGCAGCCCACAGCCCCCGCAGGCACATCCCCCGGCAGCACTAAACCCACAGCAGCTGGGTTATAAACCAGCCGGTGAAAAGAACACCTCGGAATCAGATGGAAATGGGTTCAAATGCTGATTCCCCTCAGTGGGCCAGCAAGGGCAAGTGCAGGCTACCTAACGTGGGCTCCGGCTTGGTCTCAGACAAGCGCACGTATCCCACCACCCCAGCCACTGAGACCACGGGCGCCAACTCAAGCCCAGATGCTCTGCCCTCCTCTCCGGCTCAGACGGCCGCGCTCAGGACTTCCGCACGCCGCCTCCCGCCTCCAGGGAAGACCACACACAGGGCTTGCGGGCTCTGTGCCTCGTTCACGCATGGCACGAAAATCTGTGGGCTGGATGGACAGCCCCACATGGTGGCGAGCCCTTTTACCCAGAAACGGTGAGCCTGAGCCAAGGGGACGGTGTCACGCCTGGCACGCGGCAGGCGTCTAGTAAACGTGAAGAAGGGGTGAAGGGAGGGCCGTGTGGAGGGGTCTGCTGATCCGAAGGAAGTCTGCTCATAAAAGAGCTAATTTTCTGTCCATCTTTGGACATGGAAACCAACGTCCTAGAAACAGGTGGGCCAGGCTCAGCGCCTGTGGGCGTCTGCTACATGACATGGTCACCAGGGCCTGACTCGTACACTTGTGAGTCGGACGGCCACCTTGTCCCAGAAACACAGACATTTACATGACTTTGGAGACTGCTTCCATGGTTGTCTCACACACACACCCCCCCCAGGACTCGACCTTGAAGCACCGGCCTCGGGGCACACCTGATCCCCTCTCCTTACCTTCTCTCCTTCTTGTAAAGCAGCAAGGTCAGCAGACAGCCAGTGAGCGCCACCAGCAGCAGGCTCAGGACGGCCCCGACCGCCTGGCTTCTCTCCGACAGCCCCTTGTGCTCCTGCGTGTCCTCGCCTGCAGCGTCACCATCAAGGCCCACCCTGAAAGGAAGCCACGTCGTTTGGTGGCGTGCCACGGCAGCGACAGCCACAGCGGCTCGAAGCCCGGGACGTGGAGGACGGGACTGGACGACGTCCTCAACGAGACGGAGGCAGGACTGGAGAAGAGGGGGAGGCGCCGCCTGGGCTGTGCTGACGGCTCTTATGGAGGAGGGCAGGCGGCCTGCTGGGTCCTGGCCCGGCCCCCACCCCTCCCCCCACGGCTGACACACTCATCTTCCCAGGAGCGCAGCTCTCCTCTCTGGGGAGAACAGTGATCGCCGCCGGGAAGGCTTCCGTTCCCTGCGCCTCGTCTCTGGACACAGTGTCAGAGCCCACGGGGGCTGAGGGAACATGCACAGGACGCCGCACGCAGGCTGCCGCGTCCGGGAGGCGGGGCCCTCGACCTCCTCGACCGCCACCCGATGGCTAAGCCCCAATCAGCTCAGACCGCAGAGTCCAGCCCCCGTGGGGGAAAGAGCAGTGCGTGTCTATGACCTTAAACGCCAAGGAAAGTAGTGCAAATCAGCCAAGAGAAAACTAGAAACACCACAACACATCTTCTATTCAGAGAACCAGATGTCTGTGTAGTGACGGGTCACTTCTGAGCCCTTGGGCCTGGGCCTGGGCCTGCCCCCCCCTCCCCCCCTGCCCCGGGCGCTGGCGGTAACAGAACCTGCTAACCAAGTTCTTCCCGCCCTGGGAAGGCAGAGGCAGGCGCCAGGGACTACCTCGGCTGCTCGGGAGGAGAGAAGGCAGCTGATGGGCCACTCGTTGGGTGCTGAAGGTGCAGCTACCAGTTCAGAAAACCTCTCCTTTCAGACTGGGTCAGAGGGCAACTGACGGCTCAGTGCGTGAGGATGACTGTGCCCATCAGCATTCAGCCTGAGCCAATCCGACTCCAAACCAAGAAGAGGACCCCGGCGTTCCGTTCCAGCGTGGAGGCTGTGTGCTTGAGTGGGGACGCCCCCACGCGGGCTCTGCGGACCCCGAGACCCTGGAGCTTGCTCAGGAGCACCCCCGTGTCCCAGTGGGAGAGACACATAGTCACTCACTTCTAGGTGTTCTCTTTGCTATCTTTGGGTTCTCTTGGGAGCCAGGAATCGTTTTCAAGTTTGTTTTAGTTTCCAAATGTATTTCTACTTTTCAGTTAATTTCTCATCACTGGTTCTTAACTGCAGTGTGCGTGTGTGTGTGTGTGTGTGTGTTGTAAATTTTTTTACTGTTTATTTTTGAAAGAGAAAGAAGGAGAGTACGAGCAGGGGAGGGGCAGAGAGAGGAGGAGACACAGAATCTGAAGCAGGCTCCAGGCTCTGAGCAGTCAGCACAGCACCCTATGCGGGGCTTGAACTCAAGAATCTTGAGATCATGACCTGAGCTGAAGTCGGACGCTTAACAACACACCCCTGTGTGCGTTGTTTATGCAGTACCAATGTCTAGCAATCTGTTAAGACCTGTCTTGCATCTGCGTTCCTGGAAAATTTCAGACAAAGCTGACTCTTTTTAAAAATGAAAGCTGGGTGGCTTAGTTGGTTGAGTGTCCGACTTTCGCTTAGGTCATGATCTCACGGTTCGTGGGTTCGAGCCCCGCATCGGGCTCTGTGCTGACTGCCGGCTTGGAGCCTGGAGCCTGTTTCAGTCTGTGACTCCCTCTGACCCTCCCCTGCTCACGCTCTCTCTCTGTCTCCTAGAAATAAATAAAACATTTAAAAAAAAAAAATGAAAGCTGATTTGAGATCTAACAGATGTGATCTGGGAGCCCCCACTGGCCCTGCCCCGGTTTCTAGAGACTACAGAGCAACGCTGCTTCCGGACACAGAGGAAAGCAAGTGCGTGGCAAGAACTTTGTCTCCTGATTGTAGTGTCAGGACAGAGAACGACAAAGCCTCTGTAAGACAGTGACCCGGGTGAAACAGGACGAAAACTACAAGAAGAAAGCAACCCGCAGCACTCTGCTCTAGAGAGAAGAGGTAGTTCCCCAGAGGACACGTGGAGGCCAAGATCACCCTTCCCTCACCTGGAAGCCCTCAGCACAGAAATGCATATTCCCATGAAAACCTGGCCTATGGCTGATCTTTGAACCAGAAGATGTGCAGAACAAGCTTTCCTTCGCCCAAATAAGCACTACCTGGTTCAAGGTAAGGTGACCTTTACCGCACAACCCACACTGGAACACCAGGAAAAATGTGCCAGGGACACAAAGATGAGACCCAGCATACGCCTCCCATGAGGCGGGGGGCGGGGGGGGGGGGGGAGAAAGCGGGTGCCGCGTGGGGTGCCTCGTGTGTGCCTGCAGCAGACAGTGGTCCCCTGGGAGCAGCGGGCCAGGAAGGGCAACGCTGGCACAGCCACCGAGGCTGTGCGGGGTCTGCCTCTCCGGGCTCGTGCATGCCTGCACACCCCCACACTAGTGGGGCAGAACACACACAAATACACGCTCGAGCTGAGTCCTGGAGAGCGGGCCGGGGTGCGGCTGGTGAGTGTGCACAGAAAGGGGGAGGTGGCCAGGCCCACGCACTCACCCCAGGGGACACACGGCCGAGGTATACCACGAGAAGAGATACTGGCAGTCGGCGGTCTCGTGGCTGAACTCGGGGATCCCGTCCTTCACCAGAGGGTCGCAGTGGAAGAAGATGGTGGAGGACACAGACTTCGTCTTGTCTTTCCCACATTTGGAGGACGAGGCAAACACCACGTCTAGATCCCCGTCTGTCAGGAAGGAAGCACGACACAAGCACACGGCATTACCATCAACATGCCACTAGTGTCCTCATGGCCTGTAAGAAGTTTGCACAGACTTAAGGTCCCACCTGTGTGCTTTCTCACAGGCCACCTGACACTCACAGAGCCCCCTCCTGAAGCCCGGGAGCAGGAAAGACTTGACCTTGACCCCAGGAGAGGCCTGGCCTTTGTCCTCAGCTCACAGTGGGGTCCAGAATGGGGGCTGGCACCACGTATTCGGGACACTGCCATGTGGCACCATCTATTGTGGACATTAAAACGGCCCAGGTGCACAACCAAGCAACCAGCTGGCCAACTCAACAAGGCCCCACAGGAGAGCTGCAGTAAAACCCCCGGACACGGAGGGGGAGGAGAGCTTCCCGGGTCTGCGATACTCTGTGCGTATGGTCACACCCGGATTCCATGGGGAGGGGACAGGAGCATCCGGTCCCTCCTGGATGCCACCCTCCGTGCTTCCCCCCTCAGCCAATTTCCATCCTGAATCATGACGGTAACGGCTCTTGGTGAGCTCTGAGTCCCAGGGAACAGCCAGACCTGAGGGTGGAGGTGGGGGGGCCATCCCTGAAACTCGCATTTGGTGTCAGAGGTGAGGGAGACTTGTGCTGCCCTCCCCAAACTTTGCAGTGGCTCAAACTTTCCAGCGAGTTCTGTGTGTGAGGCGGACACGTCCACACGCCCAGGGGGCCCGCAGCCCCCGGCTGGGCTCAGGAGGCCCCACGTGTTCTCACTCATAACCGGCTGAGGCAAGGCCTGAACAGCCCATCCCACAAGGCCACCGTGTGGGCCCATGACCATGAGCTGATGGGGGAGCCCGTGGCAGCTCCGATGCAGCAAGCAGGGCGCTGTGGCTCTCTACTCTTGCCCCCTCGAATGAATGAAGACTTGGGAAGGCACTTAACCTGCATTTCTTCATGCCATGCAACACATGGTCTTAAAACTAAGCTTACTTTCTAGTGCTGGCGACAAGGTCGAAACGGAATTAACCATGAACAAGTAAATGCACGTGACACGCACAGACATGAGTAAATCCAACTCAGAATTGCTAGAAAAGGGAACCGCAGTTCTTCCTGCTATGGAATCATACAAGCAAATCAGGCTGACGTGATGGGTCCCTCCGCCGGGCACAGCCAAGTGCAGTGAAGCGCGCTCAGCGTCTGAGTGCGGAAACGTGCACTTAACTTTTTAAAGACTGTCTATCCTTTCTTTGCATCCTTTTGACAAACACAAAATTTCTTATCCTTGTGTAACAGTGTCTGGAACTGCGAAGTAAAGCACACGACTATAACCACACCACAGGCAGGTCTGGACGTGCACGCTTCACCTTCTGCCTTCGCCCCCACTTCACAACCTCTGGCGTGGACCAAGTCTAAGGTGAATTTTACCTACAGAGAAACGTTCATCTTACACCTGCTCAATCTGTTTTGATGAATATGTATCAGGACACAGAACCAGACCAGGGCTTCTGCACTAAAATGCGGGATTTCAACAGAAGGGTGCTTGCTGCTGGAAAGTACAAAGCCCCTCCGGGGAACGTTAACGTGCGGCAATTACCTTGAACATAATATTTGGTTTTATCAGAGGTCCCAACCTTCCTGCTGAAGTGCTGGTCATTTGGTTTGACCTGGCAGATGTTGGCCCCGGAGCACGCCGGGTTTTTGGAGCTCGTGATGGAGGAAAGCTGGATTTCGTACAGGTACTTGTCCCCGTTCGTTCTCATGTCCCCGGAGGCCCTGAAGAGCCTGAAGAAACGGAAACGACGGCAATGGCTCCAGTGCTTCAAGAAGCCCCCACTACAGAGCCAGTCACCCGTGAAGAAGCACGCCCTGGCCGGCCCGGGAGCCCACCAACGGCCCCGGCGGCACCGACTTGCCTCCCCCCACCTGCGCTCTGGGCACCCGTGTGCCCTTCTCAGAACGCACCACTCCTGCAGCTGGCCCGCTACACGGGCCGTGGGCGCAGCCGGCACGCGTGCCACCTGACCTCAGCAACGTCTCCGGGGACACTGCTGAGCAACTCTGTGTTCAGGAGCCAGTGAGCCCCGGGATTCCTCATCAACACGCTTTGTGTTTCAGCTTCACCGGGAAGAGGGTGACTTTATTTTTACGCTCCAGAGAATTCACCCTCTTTGGTGTTAAAACTTTTTTTTTTTAATTTTTTTTTTTTTTTTTTGAGAGAGAGAGAGAAGCATGAGCAGGAGAGAGTCAGGGAGAGAAGGAGACACAGAATCTGAAGCAGCTCCAGGCTCTGAGCTGTCAGCACAGAGCCCGACGAGGGGCCCGAACTCCTAAACCGTGAGATCATGACCTGAGCTGAAGTGGGATGCTCAACCAACTGAGCCACCCAGGTGCCCCTTTGGTGTTAAAACTTAATAGTTGAGTAGAGCTGTCCCTCTCGGTTTAAGCAAAATAGGACCTCTACCTAGAAACAGTAACTAACACACATAAGCCCATGTATCTTGGGGCTCTCTCCCCTCTCCCCAGGGAAAGATCTAAATTGCTGCTTTAAGTCTGAATACATTTCAGCGTTCAAAAGGAAAATATTTCACTTACTTAAAATAAATATCTCCGAGGCTGAAGCTCTTGCCATTTCTCGGGTTGGTGATGGTCCCGTTCACCATCCGCACCTCCTGGGGCTTCACGGCGCAGGCGGCCCGGGAGTCCCAGCTGAAGTAGTAAGTGCAGCTGTCCACATCGAACCTGGAAGGAGGCAGCACGGGCTGCGGTCACGGCCAGCCATGCGCAGGCATGGCCGCAACACCAGGCCTCCTGTGCCGGGAAGAGGCCCACTGGCTTTCAGGGGTCCGGCCGGTCCTGAGCCCCGGGTCCCTGTGGGAGCACCCCGCCCCCAAGCCCTCGCCGCCCCCAGGATGGGTGCAGGCAGCTCTGGGGCTCAGAAGGCTCTTGGGACTTTTCTCAACAGTCTAACAGGGAAGATCAGGGAAGATGAGCTTAACAGGGAAGAGGATGTGCGGCGCTCCAGCAATGTCAAAACACAGTTCACTGTTTAACACATTCTTTCTGTTGTTGAATTTAGAAACTATGCAACATCTAAAGACTGGAAAAATTTGCTCGTAAACTTTTGACCTTTATTTTGCAAGCTTTTTCAACTCACACATTGATTAAGTCATTGGATAACTCCTGGGTCCCCCTCTTTTTTCAAGCCCAGCTTCTGGAAGAATCATTTATTCACAAATGGCAGCTCATGTGCTCCCTCTAATGGTCAAACTCCTCTTAATACTAGACACAGATGCCTGGAAAATTCTAGTGTAGTCCAAGAGCATCCCTTGTGCCAGCCCCACCTGCCTGGGGACCTCAGGCCACCTGAACTGCTGGCCTCAAGGCGGCGCCACTCACTGCCATTCTACAATGATGCTCAGGGCAGCGGCCAGATGCCACCTTACACTGTTGCTTTCGTCAAGTGACCATGTGTCCCAGCCCCCTTTCCAGGAAATCTCTCCTGGTGGGAGCAATTAACACCCTCTCCCTGCACACACGCTTGCACGCCCACAAGTGAAACCATGGGGAGAGACGCTGGCAGGCCCCCAGCGCTCGCTCTGCACCGCTGTCCCTTGAGGCCCCGGCCCTCTCTCACCTCTTGAACGAAGGTCTGCCCACTGTCTTTGCGCAGGCCAGCTCGATGACGGCAGAGGCGGTCTGATTCTCCCCACACTGATAACCTTTCGAGTAAGTTACGATGACTTTGTCACCTGAAACACACACACGACGGAAGTGACGTCGTTTCTGGTTATAAAGAACTTCGGTGTTGGATGTCAACATCTACATTAAAGACCGAGGCAGAACCAACGTCGGGCTTTCTGGAGCCCGCAGCCCTGGGTCCCTGGCACTGCCAGGCTCGGTGCCCGCCTGCCGGCTCACACCACACCCTGGGTGCGAACCCCAGCCCTCCTGCTCGCCGGCTGCCTGACTCTGGGCTGCAGAGCCTGTCTCCTTGCCAGTCTCCTTGCCTGCGACACCCCCACGAGCCAGCCACGGGCCCCGCGCACGTGCTCAAGGGCGGCGGCCCTCGCCACTGCTCCAGTTCCGTAGGACTGCAGGGCTATGTTAGGTGCTCTCCCAACACGCCCCCCAGCTGAGCGCCCCAGGAGTAACAGGCCGGGTGCCAGACCTCCAAGAACGACGAGGGAAACCAGACCCAGAACAACTCCGGTTTCCTCAGGTCTTCTGGCTCTGTGTCTGATCTATCCACCTCGCAGAGAGCTGACGGGCAGGGTCTAAGAGGAAAGCGAGCGCACAGAAGCCAGTGTGGCTGCCGTCACAAGTCCCGTGCGGCTGCCCAGCTGGCTCGGCGGGCAGGCTGTGGCTCAGGGACACAGGGTGGGGCCCTCAGGAGCGGCACGCACGCTGCAGCCCCGGGCCCTCACCCACGCGAGGCAGCGGACGAGGAGGAAACCCAGGCCTTAGCGCCAGCTTCCCATGTGCTCCTGCCCGGACACAGGCCGTGCAGGGGGTGACTGCCCAGCCAAAAGCCCAGGCCCACAGCCCTGCCCCAACTCAAAGCTGTACTGGATGGATTTTTGTTAAATACCAGGCTTCTGTGGAAAATATTGGGCTCCTGTGTAAAATTTTGGAACCAAAAGTTCTGCTTTAAAGAGAAATTCTTTTTTTTTACCCCTTCATTTTTATCTGAGAGAGAGAATGCAAGAAAGCACATGCACGCAAGCAGAGGAGGGGGGTGAGACTGGGGATGGAGGGAGAGGGAGGGGGAGAGAGAACCCTAAACAGGTTCCATGCCCAGCACAGAGCCTGATGCAGGGCTCGATCCTATGACCCTGGGATCATGACCTGAGCCAAAATCAAGTCGGATGCTCAGCCGACTGAGCCTGCCAGGCGCCCCTTGAAGAGAAATTCTTACACTGCTGGAATATGGGGCCAGACAAACACAGGTCTTCCTGCAGACAGCCCACACTACTGTACACTGGACCTTCCACACCTCATTGCCTCACGAGGATTACATGCGCAGGCAGCACAGCTGTAGAAAACAGTTAGCTCCTGAGGCAGAGAGCCCATCTCCCCACCCCACATGGGTGCGGTCCCTAAATGAGGGTGGCAGTCACTGTTTTGTCCTTGGACAGCTGTCCTGTTGGGGCCGAAGAGGAAGGTTCCACCTGGAGGGCTAGGGACCAGGAGGTCTCTGCCGGCTGAATTCAGTGAGACAGAACTATGCAAACCTTCCAGCCGGCTGCGGGAAACTCAGGCAAAGGTTGATCCAATATCCACATACAACCACGAGACCACAGGGCAATGAGCCGCCCTCCACCCACTTAGTGAGTCATGTGGAAACAGCGGTGACTCGTGGGCTCGGAGGGCTGGCCACTCCGGGTGACTCCACCAACCTGCAGAATCTGGTTTGTTTCTAAGATTGACAGTGGGTCCCACAGAATTCCCTGCCTCGTTTACAATAGCTCAAGCAGACTCAAGTCACCCTGTGATTTCATCACGACATCTCGGGGGGGCCCCACTCATGTCTGACAAGATAAGGGTGTTTTTCCTTACTGGTCCCCCTAACACACCCCAACTGTTTCTACTAAGGAAAATCTACCATCTTTTTTTATTTTTATTTAAATGTTTATTTATTTAGAGAGAGAACACACGTGTGTGCACATGAGGGAGGAGCAGAGAGATAGAAAAAGAGAGAAAATCCCAAGGAGATTCTGCACTTTCAGAACAGAGCCCGACACGGGGCCCAATCCCACAACCATGAGATCATGACCTGAGCTGAAATCAAGAGTCGGATGCTTAACCGACGGAGCCGCCCGGGTGCCCCTACCTTCCTCTTTCAAATAACAAAAGACCGAGTCTTTCACTCAACAACCAGCTGCAAGATGAGTTTTCTTGGCATGTTATTTTAAAAAGCTTCCTTATTATTTTTCTAAGCTGTTAAGACATTTTAAGAATATTCCCCTAAATTATCTTTACCAAGTTCTTGTGTAACTGTTCAGCTCTCCCGGAATAAACGCTTGGATGTGCACATGCAGACCCTGCTCAACCCAGAGCAGGAGCAGGGGACCACAACCACTGTGACTTTTGGGTGGGCGGGGCCTTAGCCATTGTGCTGTCTTGGGTGGGCGGGGCCTTAGCCACTGTGACATCTTGGGTGGGCGGGGCCTTAGCCATTGTGCTGTCTTGGGTGGGCGGGGCCTTAGCTACTGTGCTGTCTTGGGTGGGCGGGGCCTTAGCCACTGTGCTGTCTTGGGTGGGAAGTATGTTCCCAAGAGAGCTGAGCCCTCTGAGCACGCCTGCCAGGACCAGCCACCTCACAGAGTACAAAGCGGTACTTATTCTCATGTCCCAGGAGCTACTGAAATGCTTGAGAAAAGCTCATTGGGAATAACATCTGCCACTTTCAGCTGAAGCCAGTGCGGAGCCCCCGGCCTACGAGGACGCCTTCTCCTTCCCAGCTCTGATGAGTCACCTGTGACCGTGCACAAGGGCCCAGGGCCTTACCTACGACGTCCAGCTTCTGCGTGTGAACAAGCCCCAAGGCCTGGACGATGCCAGTTGCACTCTTCTTGCAGATGCTGGCTCTCTCCGAGCAGTCGAGCGGCCCTTTATATATCTTCTGACACAGATTTATATAGTACCTGTGTGACAACACCGGGATGGCGGAGGGGCGCAAGGTTAGTCTGCTCTGACCCGCCGGGGAGCAGCACCGCCCACCACTTCCAGCAACAGTATCCGGCATGATAACTAAGGACTCCAGGGCACCTCTGAACACGGGACGGAGACAGAGTTTCAAAGAAAGAAAGAAGAGTGCGGGCTGCTGAAAACGGGAGTGTGTCAACCAGCCCAGTGGGGGAGGACCCCGAGACAGGGCGGTTTGGGAGGGCTTTCGAGCTGGGACCTGCCGAGGCTCAAGGCCACGACCCCACCCCAGGCTGAGGACTTCCTGATCTGGGGGTGCCAGGCAGAGTGGCTACCATGGCTCATGAACCTCCAACCCACAGGCCCAAGGGGTCCGTGCAAAGAGCTGAGAAAATCAATGCTCCCCCCACCCCCGCCATACCCCCAGCAGCAGACAGAAGCCCCTCCCAAACATAATGCCAACTGAGACTGTCCAGCCAACTGCTGATGGCCAGCTTCTGGTTCTAAAGGCTCCCTTTCTGTCCGCCTCTGCCTTGCAAAGCAGCCACACGCACAGCCTGATACCAGCGGGCTGCCCCCTAAGGGCCCAGGAGCTTTCAAGCCACCACAAGCACCAGATAATATAGCAGCCACAGCTCTGGGGGGACACGGAGATGGACGACCATGAGCCCATCGCCATCAGGCCCAAGAGAAGGTCACGGCTGACAAGAGGTGGTGGGGACTCACGAGACTCCTTCGTGGACAAAGAACCAGGACCCGGTGAGTGAGGACAGCAGCCTTAAGTCATAGGTTTTGTGCTTCTGGATGAACTTGCACTCCATCTTCTTTGGAGGGCAGACAACTTTTGTTTTCCACTCAAATGTCACCTCACAGCCACGGACTTCACTGAAGACCTGTGGCCTCCCGATATCAGCATCCTCGTCACACTTGAAGATGATCGAGGACGTCCGGTGGCTGTTCGCTGGGGGGGCAACAGGCAGGTAAACTCAGACCACAGCCCATGTGCCACGGGCAAAGCTCATGCTGCTCCATTCACCCAGATCCCTAACCCGAAAGAGACCAAGGCCCCTCGGGCACAGGTCCCTTCCTGCGCTTCATGACCCCGCAGCCCAAGCCCAATTCCTTGTGGGCAGGTGCCCCACGTCCGATCACACATGGGTGAGAACAAAAAGTAAAAACAGCAACAAGATACCTGTAATTACCTAAAAATGTGTAATTTTCTTTCTCACAGACCAAGAGAAAGATCCCGTCACAATAAGCCTCAAAACAAAACTACAATAGTCCCCTGTGAATTCAATACTTAACGCTCTCTTTAGAGCATCTTGTCCCTGATCACTTAACAAGTTAATTTTTTATGCATTTTCTCATCACTTCTCTTGAGAACTGACATCTGTGTCACCCATGAGAGCAGTGACCCACATCCCTGGGGTCCAAGCATCGCCAGAGCAAGGCCGTGCCGTCGGCTAGCTCTGAAGGCCCCGCCCTGTTCTGAGCCCACCCCCCGCAGAGAGCCAGTGGATAAGCCCCCGCTGTTCCGACTATTCGCCTGCCACCCTGCAGACCCGTGACAAGTGGGATTCTAGTGAGGCACAAATGTGCGTCATCAGTGCCGAGGACCCATCCCAAGGACCCAAATCCCTGGAGTGCGTGAGCCTCGCTGGCCACCTAGCGCCACAGGTCAACTCTGCTCCACTGCGGTTGGGCATGTGGTCACATAACATGCCCCTGGAGCAGCTCGGCGTGTCCTTTCTCTACGGGAGACAAGCCTGGCGTGGAAAAACTATATGCAACAGAATCTCTGCATTAACTTGGACGTCCACAAAGGTGTGGGCCCGATGTGAGCCCGGGAAGGACACTCGCTACGGGGCAGCCTGGCCCAGACGCGTGCGCTGCTACGTACAGTGTCTGCAGAAGCCCCACTCATGGTCTCTGTCGTAGTCTGCGGTGGTGGAGCACCAGAGCCTCGCCCTGCCCTCCAGAACGCACTCCTCGTAGCTCTTCCCGTTGAATATGAAGGGGAACACACAGGGGTCACCTTCCTCGGTTTCTGGAAGAAAGGAAGAACACCTGCGTGACCCTGATCAGCAGCATGGCCTCAGCTCTGCTCTCCTTGCTAGGCATGATCACCCGGGGAAGTTCAAAAGGACCCCTGACGGGAGCCGTCACCAACATCAGGACCGCAATGTGCAAGCCCGAGTGTGTTCAAAGTGTATTCAGAGGCCAGAGTGTGTTCAAAGCCCGAGCGCTCGTACTCGGGGCTGCCTGCGTGGAGCGCTGCGTGGTCGGAGCCAGGGTCAGAACTCATGGCATCTGGGGCTTCATACCTCAGTTTCCTCCTGCTGCCGGGTCTAACACCATGTTTCCCAGGAACATCAAACACATCCTGCTAGGAACACCTACCTGGAGGACAATTATCTCCATTGGCGTAACTTAAAATGACAGCTTCATCTTGGTGCCTGTAATCCAGCCTCATTGATGCCAGCCGTCCGAAAGATGCACCCTTGGTCCCGGAAAGCAGGCAGACACCCCCGTCCTTACAGCCCCCTTGCTCCGGGCCCACCGCCGCGCTGCACACCCCCACGCTGTAGGTGCGTGAGTCCCGGGTCACCTGCACAGACAACACCACGCGGCGTCAGCAGGTCCCGAGATGGAGAGAAGCCATCACTGCAGGGAGGTGCGCTCGTGCCAGAAAGCAGGGGCTGCCTGTGGGCTGTGTGCGCTCACCTTCCTTCCCTCCAGTCCTCCCCTTCCTCCATAGGCAATGCCTCGCCCGCTGTCTGCGCAGCTCCCTCCAGCCACTGGAAGGATCCTCCTCTCCCTCTACCCCGAGGCCCAGCCTTCTTCCTTCCCTGGGCATGGCTGGCTGTGCTCTGCAGCCAGGCCTCTGGCAGAAGCATCCGAGAGACCGCGGACTGCCCATCCCCCTCCCGAAACCCTAGTTCCCCGCCTGGAACACAGGAGCGGCAAGGACTGAAGTGATGACCAGAAAGTGGACACGGTGTAACTGAACACATATCTCGCCATCCCTGCCTGGCCTGCACCCTGTGTAGGCTCACACCCACTGCACACCTGGGCAAGGTCTCCATCACAGGAGCCAGGGCCCTGCCATCTGGGCTGGCCCACCTGCCACCATCCATCCCTGGGAGGTGCCAGGACCTGGTGGGCACAGTCCCCAGTGTATAACTCAGTAACATCGAGATCCCAGGCCTAGAGATGCATGGTCCCCCCAAACACCAGTGGTCCAAGACGCCCACGGCCTCATCGATATCACAGTCCATGACACACAGGCCAAGGGTAAGATAAGCCTCCCCTCCCCCCCACCATGCAAATGCATCTAAGTCAGAAGGACATCCTAGTTCCCTCCATCCATTACCTCGGTGGTCAGTGAAATAGCTGCCTCCTTATCTTAAAGCCAGGTTGCAGGGACCTGGTTCGCTACACGATCTGGAATCCCCAACAGGCTAATCCTGTGCGTCCAGGTGGGGGCCGAGCCCATTACCCCCCCACCCCACACACTGTGCCTCGGTGGTCACAGGTGTCCTGTTACCTAAAACACAAGTGACTATCAGAAAGAGTCCCGTTCGCCCCATCCCCAAGACCGCCAGTCTATGGGTGAGCGGCATTACCTTGAAGGGGATCTTGGAAAGGCTGGACAGGTTGAAGCTGTAGTGCAGCTGCTCATCCATCAGGGAGCAGCCATCCACCCGCACTTCGTCAGGACAGACCAGCGGGGTCTCCCACCCAAACACAAAGTCACAGTCACTGGTCCTCAGCAGGATGGGAACTCCCTGTTCGAAAGGAAACCCATGTGGGTTAAGTACAGCGTCCCCACACGGCTCTGTGCCCCAGCCGGCACCAGAGAGAGACCCCTGCAGATGCGGCTGTGAGGCCACTGGGTGCTCTCGGTGACCCACGGTGGCCACGCACCAGCGGGGAGGGGCGGTTGCCACCACCAGCTGCAAGGGACCGCGACTGCCCTCACGGCACCACCGGGCAGCCCTGTGCACACACGCAGGCCCCTCAAGACCTCCGGGACAGCCCTGCACTTAGAGACAGTCTCCGTGTCCCACTACCAGCTCTTCTGAGGTCCTGGCGGAGGAGGGTGTGAAACAGACCCTGCCCCCACAGAGGAGGGCGGCAGGTGCTCCAGCTTGTTGGGGAGCAGGGTCTCTGCCCCCGGCGTGCAAACGGGGGATTTTCATCATGAGGGCCACACAACTCGGCCCGACTTTCCAAGGCCCAGGGTGTCCTAAGTCGATGTGTCTATGCCCCTCCTTCACCCAGCAACAGCCACAAGAACACAGATGGGGCAGCTGGTCTGTAATCTCAGTTTCGGGTGCTGCCGAGCATCTGTTTTTCTACAAACTTAAGTGGAAAAGGTATTCCCATGAAAGATAAAAAGCCACAAAGGAAGAAAATCTCTTAAAGATCTTTCCAAAATCGATCGTACAATTAGTGTGAAATGCCTTGTTTCTAACACCCAGTAAACGTGGCTTACTTTCAACACATTGCTGCTCTGAGAATCAGAGACAGCCCCGTGCGTGCACTGGACTGAGTGCGTGCATGCAGCAGCTTCAGCCGTTATACATTCTCAATGTGGCATGTGTGATATCCAGGGTTCCTCAGGAGGGGTGGATCTTCAAAAGACCAGTCCCCTCTGAAGAATGCAATACTGCCAAAAATGGAAGCTTTTCTACAGATTAAGCCATGCTGCCTGCTGCCTTCACGGCTGTCAGCCCACAGAAGATGCCTGTCGACACACCCACACACCCTCGTAAACACACACAGTATAAAGAGATAAAAGGGCTTTGTTGATCAGGGCTCCACCCTGCCTTGATCTGCTCGCTGGGGATTACCCTGACAGCCAGGACTCTCTGTGAGCAGGGACTCGTCCCAGGGCCCTGCAGTGCTCTGAGGCACCCTACGGAGAGGACCCAGGCGGCGAGGTTTGCTTCCTCCCCTCTCCGTTACTGCACTGTCCCTCCTCGTCAGGCATTAGGCTGCTGCCACGTCACTTCCTACCGCTGTCAACCCCCCACCTGGCAGCCAGATCTCCTTCCCTTACACACCTGCTGCAGGCTGAGAAGTCAGAAAGGTATCTTACCGAATTTACAAGACACATTCCAGAATCATAACCCATTACCTGAGCCCCCTGGGCCAGATGAGCTTCATAATTCATCAGCTTCAAGATTTTAAGAAGCAATCTGAGACCCTTATTTCTGTTACTACCTCCCCCCCCCCCCCGAACTAGAATCCAGCACATTAATATTTCTGCAGCAAAATGTATGACTATTCTCCTTCAGTGGACAAATACCACAAGTAGCTTCCACCGTTTCATGTGAAAGGACTATAGTTTTCCGAGCTCTGCAGACTTCAAAAGCATAGATGAGGGGCTATGAGGCCAGGCTGCCTACAGCAAAAAGCTCTCCACCTGATCAGAAGGCGGGGGGGCCTCCCAGCAGCCACTGAGGGCTGTGGGGTCAGGTATGTCACCCAGCGTCTCTGAGTCCTGTGATGAAGGCCACAATCGACCCATTTATCTCCTATTCACAAAGAGAAGTCGAGTAAATGTGTGCCAAAACCCGGGGCAACAAAACTGTACCCGTGGTGGAAGCCAGTCTTATTTTTAAATGTGTGTAAAACAGAAACTGATAACCACCTACAATTTTGTTAGAGCTGTTCTGATTCCAGAGGTCGTCTTAGGGTTTGCTAACTTCTAAATTTTGGGTCGCATCCTGAATGATTACAGCTGCTAAAAGTCTATCTGACTTCCCAGTAAGAATAAAATCACTACTGTTACAGTTTTTAAAAAGGAAGAAGCAGCTGACACTTCTACACGTTCGTGGGCCAAGTTGAATGCCACGCCTCAGCTCAAAAGCGTTTCATGTTTTTAAATCACAGCGAGCTCGCCGGGCAGTCTGCCCCATTCACTCAGGGTGGAGTTACTCATTGTTAAAATAAGGGTTTTCAGTAATTCAGGGCACCGCGGACATAGCGCACAACTGCGCCCGTTTTCTGGAGGGACGTCCCTAGTTCTGCAGCTCTCGGGCCACTAGTCCCAGCGCCAGGCCCCAAACTGTGAACAGGGGCACACTTACCATGCTCACGCCTCTCTTACAGTGAAACACGATCAGGGAAGTGTAGTTGAAATGCTTGTCTGCTAAGCAGGGAGTACTACTTTCAAAATTCAGGTAAACTTCATTAGCTATGGGGTTGAGTACTGGAGGTCCCGTGACTCGACCAATATCCTGAGCAAAGAAAAAAAGCAAACAACATTTCAGGAAATTGCTCCCCATGTTAGCAGAGTAAGAGCTAATACAGAACTGTGAAAATAATAGCTCATCTGTTTTGAAAATGAGCAGCATGTGAAGAAACTCGGTCAACAGCAACTCACTTGACAAGTCTTGACAATAAGCTGCTTCGCAGGAACTTTAGTTTGTCAGTGGTTATCAGTTTATAACAATGAGTCTATTTTTTTTTTAATGTTTTATTTTTGAGAGGAACGAGTGTGAGGAGAGGGACAGTGAGAGAGAAAGAGAGAGAGAGACACCGAATTCAAAGCAGGCTCCAGGCTCTGAATTGTCAGCAGAGAGCCTGATGCTGAACCCACAAACGGTGAGATCATGACCTGAGTTGAAGTCGGATGCCCAACCGAGCCACCCAGGCGCCTCTCAATGATTCTACCTCTAATCGTGGTCAGTTTTCAAAGACACCAGGCAACAGGAATTTCTCCCTCCAGACATATCAAGAATGCTACACAGTCTTTTATCACCTGATGGTGGAAGGCAGGAGCTCATGTATCTGCCCCCAGCTCGCTCATCTCATGCCCAGCACTGCGCGGGAATTGCCCGCTTCCTCAGCCGTGGCCCTTAGTACGTCCTCACGAAAGACTTACTCCTCTTGACACGGTACTACTTAGCACAGCATCTGACAGAAACCGGCTGCTCAATAAATACTTCTGAGCAAATAAGCACACGAATGGTGGAAAGCTGAACAGCCAGGAACGGAGTGCATGTGTGTGATAAGTGTGTGTGTAAGTGAGTCGTAATGCTCTCAACATCACCACACAGCACATTCAGGCCATGACTCCTGCTCCAAGCAAAGAACGTGCTACAATTCTGAATATCTGAAAAAACGGTAGCCAGGCAGGAAAACACAGCAGATCCGGCCTCTCAGAAAGTGATGTGCATCAAGGGCACCGATCTGCACTGTTGGAAAGGATGGTACCAAAGTGCTCACTACTAAGATGTGGTTCACCGAGGCCCAATGTTTCTCACAGAGCTGTGGACTTTGCTAAACCTGCTCTTGCCCTGAATAATTCATTTCCCAAAGAAAGTGTTCACATCTCACAAACATGTTCTTCACACAAGACAGGCATTTCAAAGAAAGAAGCCAAGCTCTCTCCAGGTTCTTTCTCACCACTTTACGTAAGAGTTTCTGGATCAGGGTCGACATGGAGACTCCTAACACGATACAAGAAGCCTATCTATGCACGCGTTCACACTTCCTTCCATGGCTCAGAGACCTTCTGGCCGCCATCATCAGCCGACACTTCAGCGCCTGTCTCCTACTGCACCGACCAGATGCGGCCCCGGCTCATCTCTGCGTTCTTCCCGCGTGAGTAACCCTCCACCGAGAGTGGCAACACGAGCGGCAGGTCCGGTCAAAACCCCTGCAGGACATGTTCCCACCTTGCGCTTCCCATACTCACTATGGGGGCCCCGTCGACAGGGACCTTGCACACAGCGGCCCCAGCAGGACAAGGCACCCCGTGCATGGGGTTCAGCGGCTGGCAGATGTTGATGTAGAAATCGGGCCCGGTGTCAGAGGCGTCGTCCTCGCTCTCGTCGTACGCCTCGTAGCCCCCCGTGCGGTGGATGAGGGGGGACAAGTCGATGATGGAGCTTCCGTTCCTCACAGAGCATTCGGTCTGTCAAACAGGGAAGACCTCGCTGGGGTCTGCAGGGACGTCGTGATCACCACTATGTCACCCACAGGAATTTAAAAACTGAACAGAAAAGGCATGAAAGGTGGATCGATGTCCCCGAATTCTTGGTTACAGAACACTGGGCAGCTTCAACTACTCATTGTCACGACCGCCACGGGTGGATAAAAAATGCTGGGTCCCTGCGGGGGGTGGAGGGCGGGGGTCAGTGCGCTACAGCGGGACTGATGACAAGACTGGGTCCCCCGGGCTGTGGGGCCTCCCGGGCGGCCGGCAGCCATTTCTCAGGTGCCGCACGTGCCCGGCCCCACACTCACCACCTGCTCGCAGGCCAGAGGCGTGTGCCAGGAAAAGAAGAGTGTGCACGTCTGCTTGTCGAGAGAGATGAGCATGGGCCGGTTGGTGGGCCCGACCTCAGGCCTGCACACAAAGCTGATGACGCTCTTGTAGGTGAGGCCGGATTTGGATGGACAGGAGGACCCGTCCTCGTACACCAGCCGTAAGACCTGATCCGCGTACGTCAGCCTCTTGTTCGCCTTGCCCACGCTGATCCTGGTCTGCCCAAAGCAGGCCCCTGTACCGGATGTGCGGGGGAGGAAACACACATGGTTAGGGATTTGGATGACCGGTCTTCTGAGGACCACTTTCTGCAAACCCAGACTTTCCAATGCTCAGGTAACACTCGGAATTCTGAGCATCCAACATGGTTTCGGCAGGTGTAGCGCCGCTAACATTTTGTCACGTGGCCACGTATCACCCACATAAGCCAACTGTTACAGCAGAGATCGACCTTCGGACCTACTCCTCTCTTCCAGCACAGGGGTGTGGGGGCCGGGACAGCCAGGCGACACGCGGCACTTACCCACGCCAGGGGCACAGTTCTCGTTCTCCCCACACACGCTGATATACACGAGCCCCTTCTCGCTGTACGCGGCCGTGTACCCGGATTTGCCACTCAAAGAGCTCAGGTCAAACAGATGTCCTGCAAGGGAGAGAGGGGACAGACACAGCGACCCCAGGACACATGGACTCAGGAGGCCCACTGCCAGCGTGCTCACACACATCACAGCAGCCATCGAGGCTCCTGGTATCTCGCCGTGTGTCCCCTCCGCCCCCACCTCGTTCCGGACACGGTTCTAAGAGTGCTCCGGCCAGCAAGGCTAGGTCACGAGGCTGCAGTCCCCAGGTTTATGAGATGGCTCCTCTTGACCCAGAAGATGGCAGCTCCGTAGCCCCCCTCCCCCTCCCCAGGCCACAGCAGCCACTAGGATTCTGGTAGGAACCTTGGGGGGTTGGGGAGGGGGGCTGATGGCACCCCTCCTGCTGCCAATGAACACGTCCCTCCCTGGGCCGCCAGCACGGACATTCATTTGAGGTCTCCTAGCTGTCCCCACGTTACCGCTGGAAGGTTAACCAGGGGGCTGACTCTAATAAGTCCACAAGCCTACAGCGGGTGTGACCGGCACCCCCGGAAACAGGAGTTACACACAACAGCACGGCTCTCAGGAAGAGGGGCCCATCTCTTCTCCACCCAAGGAGCGCTCCATCCAAGTAGACACGAGTGGGCGGAGCCAAGACGCCGTGTATGTACACACAGGACAGAACGCTGCCGCCCAAGGCCGTCTAGCTCCCCTGCTTCACATTGGGTCCCTCACTGTGGGGCACTGGTAGCTGGAGGTGCCCCTCCCCGCGAGGGCGGGTGACGGGAGGCCTCCCTCACCTGTGGCCGGGTTGGTGACCTGGCAGTTGTCGTGCACGTTGCTCCTCACGGGACAGGCAGCGGTGGTGGGCCAGGAGAAGGTGTACTCACAGTCCTCCACCGCACTGATGAACATGGGCCTGGAGTTCTGCGGGCAAAGGACAGAGCGCTGCCAACAAGGCACATTTTCTACAAAACGTCCACTTACGCCGAGGGCAGCCTCTCTGCAGGACACCACGTACGGTTTGTGGTGGAATCTGTGTGGAGCGAGGGCACATTTAGGAAAGCAAAGGGTCAAGATCCGCTCCTGGGATTTCACTAGGGGCTTAACACGTGCGGGGTAAGAAAGACAGACTCAGAGCCGGAAATCCACTTGGGGGCCCAGGGAGATTTTCCCACAGCTAAGGCTGGGCAGGAGGGGCTGAAGAAGGGGTGGGAGAGGGGGCCTGAAGGGCTCTGCTGAGTCAGGAGACAGTAAATAGCTGATAACGTTCTGAAAACCAAAGGACCTCAAAATCTGTTATCGTAGACAGAAGAAAAACCACCAAAAGAACTAGTTATTTGCTCTCTTGATCTTCCACTTGCACTAAGGTCTGTTCCATGTATCCTAACACTTCCTGTTCACCACAGAGCTGCAAGGATTGGTCCAGCAGTACAGTCCTTTCTGGATAAGCCCAATGGCTCTGCCGCCTGGCCACAGCCCACCCACAGCACAGGGCACAGCGTGGGCAACCGCATGCACTGCCCCTCACAGACCACCCCTGCTTCTCCCCCCGCGTGCCTATCAGCTCTCTTCTCAGCCACGAGCTTCTGCCCAGTCATGGAGCTCACACTATCTATCAGGGCCCAGGGGTCCAGTCCCAGCAGCTCATGTGTCTAGTTTCCTGAGGAGACCTCGGCTGCTGCTCCCTAACGTGGGCCGACCTCCAGCTCCTGGGGCTCCCATCTCCTCCTATTGTGCCAGCCAAACAGCTGGAGAGAGGGGGTGCTCCGTCCTAAAGCGGACTGAACTGGTCCAGCCTGACCTTATTCCTAAATTAGGTACAACCCCAATCTTACACAAAGCACCCAGGGCTTCATCTTAATCTCGCTCATGTAGATGTTCCCACAGTGAGAAACAGTTAACTACACACAGCAGCCCATCAGCGACGGGCACGTGCCACAGAAACAAGGCTGCCCCCCTCTGCTGTGGCCCCAGCCACACCCCAGCAACTATGCATGGCACCTCCTACCTTTTCCAACTCACTTCGATTTGGCAAGATGGGAACAGCTCACGTTATTAGTGGGTAAACAGCCGAGGACGGTTAAGTAATCAAGCAAGTGGCACAGCCAGGAAGTGGGCGAGTGGCTCTGAGCAGAGTCTGTCTAACCTCTTGCCAGAGGGCGGGCTCTCAAATACTGGTTTTTCTCTACAGTGTTTTGGGGGCTCTTCGGGCAACCAAACTTTAAAGAGAACCAACTGATTCTGAAACTAGAATTTCCAGGTCAGGCATCCTAGAAGCCAAGGAAGAGAGGAGCCCACGAGCCCTGGGGCTGGGGCGGGGGGGGCGGGGGGATGGGCACTGCTGGCACTCACTGTCCTGCAGAGACAGCCTCAGCTCCCCACTCACATCCCACAGGAAACAAGTCAGTCACTGCCCGTGGACTCACGCTGCCCACAGAGCATCGGGGGCTGAGGAAGCTGTGTCACTTACGACTTGGCTCTCGCTGCAGGTGAATCGGATGGTGGTTGACTTTTTCCGAATCTGGTCTGGACACAAGTCCCCATCAACGTACTTCAGGATGATGCTGCCATCTTTCCACTGCGGCCCGTCCCTCACCCGGCCAAGGTTCACAGGCTTGGAGCTGCCCAAGAGACACACGGCCGCTTCTGGAGGACACGGCTCTGAGAGACAAGACACGGTTAGGAGTTCCCTTCCAGGAGTTTCCGTCTAAAATTTATCAGGCAGGAATGTTAGACACGCTACATATTTGATGCTAACAGTGACTCAAAATATCTGCTATTTCTCCTTCACGTAGGTGAGACAACAATGGTATCATAGGACTTCTCAGTTAAATGCTGTTTTACCCTTAGATGGAATGGTGGAGGCATGGGGTACAGGGAGATTCCAAAGTTTAACAGCCTGATTTCTGAACCCCAAATATGAGAAAACTGAACTATCTACATTAAGCCAACAGAACATTTTTAATGGTCGACACTCACATACCATCTTTAAGAGTTACCAAAAAGTCTGTCAATTTCCCAGTCCCCAAAATGTCAATGTCATCTGGCCCAGGAAAAGGACTAGCTCCCACTTCCTGGATTGGGAACCACACAAAGCGAGGGAGAAGGGGACCCACGGCCTCAGATGTAAAGGACCACCCACCCACACTCCTCTCAATAAACACAGAAGGCATGCACCCAATCTCTGTCTCACACGCTCCGTCTCCTACCCCGCTAAGATTTATCTGCCACCATGATCGCGTCTCTACCTACCTCCAACCCTTCACAATCAAAAAAAGTTAATGTTCCCAGCAGAGTCTTCAACACTGATTTATCCTGGACTGCCCCAGGGATCGAACATTAATCCTCCCGCATAATTCCTTAAATTATTCCTTAAATAATTCCTCCCGCTGCCTCATGGCCAAAGCACTCACATGGTGTCAAGGGTGATGCACCTTCTAAGAATCCTGCTCCCACTTGATCTTCCCCCAAACCGACCAGAAATCACCAGCCCACCAAGAGTCTGCTCTCACCCGAGCCAGCCTGGGGAGACAGAGACTTGCAGACGTTGATGAGGTAGTGCTCAGTGGCCCCTGTCCTCGTGACAGCTTCCCAGTTGTCACTGTACCTTGCCAGCGACGAAAGGTCGAAGGTGTTGCCAGCCCCATCTCTGGAGGGAAGAGAGCACTGCCGTTAGGTCAGTTGTACCCAGCGTGGACGGCACTCTGTCTAGAGAGGCTCAAGGATCTAAGGCGCGGTCCGTGGCTGACATCCCGGGGCTCCGATCTTGCCCCGGAACAGAACTTCACACTGGACCTCTCCCACCACCTTGTTCGGCACATATTCACCCAGAAAAGAGCAAAGACCAAGCCTCAGAAGTAAGTGCTCCCGGCGCTCAAGCCAGGGAGAGGACAAGAGCAAACAGCGAGCCACACGGAGGTCCCTTGGGGCCAGCCACCTGCTGTCGAACCCCAAGGAGACCAAGGGCCACCGAAATAAAAATGAACTGGTGTCCACACTTCTGCTCAGGCTGAACGTTTACTACACGAATCCCAAACACAGTGCACTGCTAATGGCAAGCAAGGCACACACCCTGTCCCTGGGACACACCAGGTCCAGGAGAAGACAGAGATGCCATCACAGATGACACTTCATGAGGACTCGGCAGGTAAGAGAATGGAAGCATTCGTTACTTCATTCAAAAGACAGGTGCTAAACTGAGAGTACTGTATTGAACAAGATGGATAAAAACCACTTGTCTTACAAAATTTACAGAAATTACCAATAGAAGGAAAACATCATGAACAGAATTTTTAAAAAAAATTTAAGTATATGACGTATCAGATGGCAATTAAAAATGAAAAGAAAAAGGCAGGGAAGGGGGATGTGAGGTTTGGGGCTGGTGGTAGAGGGAGACTGAGATTTTAGATGGTAGGTATGGTCAGAGAAATCCTTATTGACAAGGGGGCCGCCTTTTACACATCTTTGCACTCCCATAAATTCATTACAATATGCATGTATAAACTTCCATTTTAAATGACTATTCCATTTTCCTTAGATTTCATTAATTATTTTAATAACTGCATTAGGGCAGCTGGGTGGGTCAGTCAGTTGAGTATCTGACTCTTGGTTTCGGCTTAGGCCATGATCTCACGGTGCATGGGATCGAGCCCTGAGTCAGGCTCTGTGCTAACACTACAGAGCCTGCTTGGGATTCTCTCTCTCTACCCCTCTCTCTGCCCCCACCCCCACACTCATGCACTCTCCCTCTCTCAAAATAAACAAACTTAAAAAATAAAAACTGAGCATAAAAATATCTGGTGGGAAAGTTTCATGCACAAAAAATGTAAGAATAAGACTCTTTGCACACAAATCTCAGAAAGCGGAAGACAGTCTCAAATGGCAGAAAGAGAACAGCTGAATCAATTAGACGCATCTACTCAGAAGGATAGTTCACACCGATTAGAAATGAGAAATGAACTTGTTTCACGTGAAAATGCTTAAGAAACATTAACTGGAAAAGGTAATGTTACAGAACAAATTACGATTCAAAGTCACTAAACACAGATTACTGACTGTATGCTTTTCCCGTTACTAAAACTTAAAAAATCGTTACTTCACTTAAATAAAAAGAGAGAACACACCAAAATACAGAAGGAAGGAAAACGTGGAAACAACTCAACTTTCCCCAGGACTGGATGCTGTCGGCCTATGACCCTTTTCGGGTGGATCGTCACACGGCAGAAGCAAGAGCATGTCCCCCAACCGTTCGGAACCACAGACGAAACCTCCAGGGATGGGACACAAGAGGCCTATTTTGTAATAGGCTGTTGAAATGCACACACAACAAGGCCTCACTCTACCTCAAGAGCTGCCAGTCACCCAATCCCGGGAGCCACAGGCGACAGACCTAAAGGACCACTGACGGCCTCTGGGAACCTGCAGTCTGGTTGCCCCCTTGTCTCCAATCCCCCGAAATCTGCACTCTGCCCTCGTCCTCCCCCACCTTCTCCCCAGACACAAGCAGCGTGCAAGAGTAGAGCCCAGGCCAGGTGACGTCCTGCTCACTCTACTCCACTCACACCTGTGAACCGTGCAAGGCTTTTCTGTTCCAGCTGCAATCACTTCCCTGTACGCATCTTAGCACAAAACCATCACCGAAACCCAAAGCTGAGAAGGGTTCAGGAGTTAGCCCGGTCCAACCACTCACTTGAATACGAAGGAACAAAGGCTTAGAGAAACCGTCCTGGCTCGACGATGCACTGTGAGAGCAAAGCTGGGCCCAGTTCACCAGCCTGGCCAAAGGAGTCAACAGACGCGTGGACTTACTTGAATGAACACTCGGTCATGTCAAAAGGTGCGCAGGCATACTGGGTTCGCCACTCGAACACGTAGGAGCAATCTGACGTCTCCCTGAGGAATACCGGCTGGAAGAGGTAAGAGCGACACACAGGAAACTTCAGGTAGTTTACTACACTTTGAATCTTAAGAACGGAGATAGTAACATATGGTGTTAATTAAAATCCACACACACTGAGCAAGGTTCCAACCCATCTTCCGTAACTACTGCATTTATAGCGAGCGGACCAGGGGACTCTGAAAGGCCAGAGCAGATGCATGTGGCGAGGAGCAGGGCGACCACGCCCCTGGCCATGGGCACACTCACCCCTGGGAGAGCAGGGTGGCCACGCCCCTGGGCCATGGGCACACTCACCCTCTGCGTGCTACGGTCGCAGTAGAAGAAGATGGTGGTGGAGCGCTGGTACACCTTATGGCAAGTGTCCCCCCCGGTGTAGTTCATCTTCAACAAGCCGTTCTCATAAGTCAGCTGCTGAGTGAGGAGACCTGTTCGGAAAGGACTTGGTTAAAACAAGGTTTGGGGCCCGAAGTCCCCCTGCCATGTCAGGTCCCGTCAAATCGCCATGGAGCCCTTGCGCCTGGCCTCCCTGCTCCCTGCCCCGCTGCCCCGCAGGAGGAATAGAACCTGGGCTTCTCTTGCCCAAGGTTACCGCGTCACGGACTAATGGTGGGAACGAGGTGCACAGTCTCTCATCACTAGTGGATGGCTCCTGGGGGCTGCCCGTGCACTCACTGCCACGTCAGTTTTTTTTTTTTTTTTTTTTTAACAATTTGAGAGTGAGAGCACACAAGGGCAGGAGAGGGGCACAGAGGGTCTGAAGATCTGAAGAGGCTGACAGCACAGAGCCCAACGTGGGGCTCGAACTCACAAACTGCAACATCATGACCTGAGCTGAAGTCATACACTCAACCCACTGAGCCCCTCAGGCACTCCAGCCACTTCTTTTTAAAAGTTCTCAAGCTAGTAGCACTTGCCCAGACGCTGAGACAGCACCATGACCAACAGCCTACCCTGTAAGTTATAGCCACACCCTGTACAAATGTGTCTCCTCTGACTTGATTCTCTAGAAAGGACTGGCTGCTTCAGCATGCCTCTGGGTTGCAAGACAGAATCTTACTTACAGTTGCTTACTTAGCAACTGGAATTGCTAAGTAAGAACAAAACGAAGTCTAGTGACATCTGTCAGGATGTGTTCTGCTTAAGAAAATCGAGCAAAAGCAGAAGCGTTAATATTTCACCCGAAGGCAGCTTTCTTCCTACTCCGGAAAGATGGAATCCTCAGCCTGACACCTTAACATGCAATTCCCTCCTTGTGCAAAAGCATAAGAAAAACCCACGGTACCTGCCACTTTCTGAAATCCCAGGGGTCCCCGCTTTTCCTGACACGAAGACACCACCTTGGACCTGTCATTGGTGGAGCAGACGTCCGAGGAGAGCTTTCCACAGACCCGGAAGTAATAGGTGTACTCGCCGGCACTTACGACCGTGTCGTTGACAGCCAGGGGCTTCAGGTCGTACAAGTTGCCGTGTCTCGGGTCCTTCACCTCACAGTTGTCTCCTTCAAGAACACACAGGAAGCGGAGGGCCGCTGCAATCTCACATGCACTCGCTCTCTCGGACAGAGTCTTACAATTTTTAACCCCGTGAATACGGTCTTAGAATAAGCACTTAACGCCATTTCAATGTCATGTTGTCATGCTCATGACATGACACAAACTGCCCATCAAACAGCATTCTAGAAAAGCCTAGGTCACAGGGTAAAGGTCCACTCAACCACACAGAACCTCAAGTTAAGGTCTTCACATGTAAGAAGCCAATATGCCATCACTCCAAGTAGGTGAGGAAAGGTCACCGGTAGAGGTGGCAAGGCAGTGGACTGCCAGCAAAAGAAATTATCCGTCTCCTCATAAGCATCTCACGACCGGGCGTGTGGCCATCGCTAGGGGATGTTGTGCCCAGATGCTATTTGCAGGGTCCACCACTTGACGCCTGTGCAGCCATCAGTGAGCAGGGCCCCAGGTCTCACCTTCCACCCTGACGACAGGACAGGCTTCCACCGTTCTCCAGACAAACACATACTCACAGTCGTCCAGAAGCTGGAACGTCGGTGATCCCTATAACAGAAACCAGCAACCTAGGTTTTTATTCTTTTTTTAAGCCACAGACAGCCACGACTAACATCCAACTTCCAATCTCCATGAGAAAAACATACAAGCCTTACTAAACATGTGAAGACCTGGGGGAGAAGGGTATGTTCTAGTCAAATGCCACTGAAGGCCTAAAACCCACGCAAACACAGGCAAGATCACAGAGAGGGTGGAGAGGCTGAAGGGAAACAGGAAACAGAGCCGCTGAGAGGCAGGCCCTGGCCTCGCGGATGAGCTCACGCACCGAAGTCTGTGCACATTCGAACGTTATCCGGGTCGAGAAGCGCTGGTTCCCACACCTGTCACCGTTGACATAGACGATACTCAGGGACCCGTTGGCTGCGGCCTGAGGGCTAATCTGCACCACGCCCAGGTTCAAGCCCTTGTCTTCAGATACCAAGCAAGACCCCACGGCACTGCCTGCAAGAGCCGGAGTTCATCTGTCCAGGGCCTGTCTGGGGCAGGGGCTGCAGGAAGGCAAATGTGGCTCGAGTCAAAGGCTCACTACTCACCGTGACATCTGGGAATATAAGGGAGCGGGGTGCAAACACTCAAATAGAAAGTCCTCTTTCTTCCATCAATGGAGGTGTCTACGGCCACCCAGGGCTTCCTGACTTGGCTTAAGCCGCTCAGATCGTACTCGTTTCCCGCGAGATCTGAAACACACGGAAACACACCAGCTACCCCTGCTCCCTCACCAGCACAAACCCTGGCCGAAGACCGATGATGCATGAACTTGACATCATTTTTAAGAAATCAGAAGAGCCCCAGGAAGCTAAGAGGCTTTTCCTACAGACACATACACTCACTCTGACCCTCAGAACTGCCCTGCACGACAAAGCGCCACAGATGTGGAGGGGCAGGGACCGTGGAGGGCACCAGGCATCCTGGGGACGGTGCTCAGCTCCCAGAGCTTTTTGCCTTTTAGGTCCTCAAATAAGAAGCTCTGAACGTATTTTACTTTTTGCTCTCGAGTGTTCTTCTGTTCTTAAGCAGCTTATAATTCCAAAACATAGCTTAAAACTCTTAATTACACACCCAGATTCTCTTTCGGAGAAACGCCACCAAGTGTGGGTATCAAAAAAGCACATAACACAAGTACGCTGCCTAGAACACTGTACACCTACATGCACGCGTGTACACTTACACACACCACAAACGGACACCCACACACTGCACACACATGCGTGTATACACATACACATGCAGGTATACACTAATGCACACCCGCACGCATGTGTGCTCTTACACCCACATGCACATGTACACACACACACACACACACACACACACACACACACACACACACACCCTTGATCCTGGTCCTCCTAATCCTGGTCCTCTCAGTCTTACCTGTGACCTGGCAATCCACTGGAGAAGGGGGACAGGCCAGTGCCGTCTCAAACTCAAAGAAGGTGTCTCGGATCCCCAGGCCAGAGTCAATATCTTGATGCAGGAACTTGGGGGTTCCTGGGTAAATGTCATCGTTACAAACAAAGCGGATGATAAAGGCATCTG
Source organism: Hyaena hyaena (assembly GCF_003009895.1). Lineage (NCBI taxonomy): Eukaryota > Metazoa > Chordata > Mammalia > Carnivora > Hyaenidae > Hyaena > Hyaena hyaena. The sequence continues at coordinate 136,005 of NW_024081614.1, forward strand.
TGGTCCCTGGGGAACAAGGAGGCCAGACTTTAGGAAAGAGAGCAGCAGGACAATGCCCCCACTGGGAACAAACCTCGCAGCCACCCTCTAAGATGATGACATCACAGCACTGAGTCTGTTTCAAGGGGCCTGATGTGAACTACAGAGTGGCCATGTTCACTGCAATAGTGACCCACATGATGATGAGCTTACAGGGTGAGCCTGACAGCCCTGCCGGTCTTATACCCCAGAAAATGTGCACGTGCAACATCCCTTCCTCAACCCAAATGTTAGTTAACATCAGCAGTGTGTTCAACAATACTCACTAAGTTCCTACCACACACCGCAGTGAAAGAAACAGGAGGCATCCTTGCCCTCCCAGGAGCTTACACTCCAGTCCAGTGGCCCCAACAGTAAGCACGTGAAATGCAGTCCAGGGCACGCCGGACGATGGGAAGTATGAGGAGGGAGAACGCAGTGGGCCCAGGCATTAGAAACCCCAAGATGGTGGGGATTTTAAAGGTGTGGGCTGGGCTCACTGAGAAAGGGACATCTGAGCTGATACCTGACGAAGGTAAACAAAGGGACCCGAGGGCCATCTTAAGGGAGGAGCACCGTGGGCAGGGGCATGAGCAGAGACTGAAGCTCAGGAGGGGAGGGTGGCAGAGAGGGAGCCTCAATGGTTTCAGAAGCAGGTCGTCGGCAGGACTGAGCAAGAAAGGGGGATCCCTTCCCGCAGCTGCTGTGACAGCGCTGGCCTCTAGTCCGGGCGCACGTGGCTGGGAGTGGCACGATCTAAACACGTGAACTATCACTCCGTGTTGAACACAGACTGCTGGGGGCGGGGGGGGGGGGGGGGGCGCAAAGCAGGTCAACCACCAAAGCGCTCCTGCAGCGAGGGGGACCAAGGAGGTGTGCAGGGCCGGCGGCCACGCTAAGTGAAGACCCCACCGCCACCAGCATGTTGTCTCCTGCAGCCACCCACACAGGGGGCAGTAACGTCGTCATCCCCATTCAGAAGGAGACGGAAGCAAAGAGGGGTGAGTAACAAGCCCGAGGTCACACAGCCCTACATCCCAGAACCACCAAGGGAGGGGCCTAACGGGAAGCTGGGGAAGGACAGGATCAGGGACCATCAACAGTGTGGTCCCGCCACTTAACTGGATGGCACACGAGGGGCCTGGCAGAGCACAGAGGACTCGTGTGTGGCCCCGTGGCAGGAGGGCAGGGGAGGCCATGTGGCCGCACACCCTACACGCTCAGAAGGTTCACAGACACACACGGGCCACCAGGACGCTTGTTAACAAGTCGCAGAAACGACCTGGTTCTGAGCTCACCTGTGGATGGGTAAATAGGCCCCTTGTAGGTCAGAGTTATAAAGCCCTCAGTGGACAGCTGGAGGGTTCTCTCAAGTCCAACCTGCTTTTCTGGCTTCAGATTCTTCAGGTCCTCTATCTGGGTTTCTGCCTCACAGCCAGAGGCTGGTTTTCCATCGAAGGTGCCACAGACTGGCATCGTGCCACACACGTTAAACTGCAGGCCAGACAGCAAGAGCCACGTGCGTTAATGGAGGCCACGAAACTCAGCACAAACAAGGAGCCCTAGCAACTCAAACCGTGCAAAGCTCACTAGTTAGTATTCAAGTTACCGACTTACATGTTTGGGCACTTAAATCCAAAAGTTACTACATAATGCAGAATTCAAAGTCCAAATGGCAACTCCCATAAATTGCTTCTAAGGAATAACAAACACGTATTTATACAGCCCTGTATCCCTAAATGCAAGAGACCATTATGTACAAGGCACCATCTATAAGAGGGAATGTATACGTAGAGCAGACTTTGACACCATCTTCACTATTAGAGACACCATGTATAGTTGCAATGTTCATTGCAAGGAACCAGGAGGTGACATCCCTGTATTTATTACAGATGTCGGTGATAGACTATCATGAAAATGAAGTTACATACATTCTGTGGTATGAAGACACAGAAAGAAAAGACTTCTCTACATCTGCTAAGTGTTCACAGACAACATGCACAAAATCAAGGTCTATGTATAGGAAGTGCTTCTCTTAAAGAGCAACGCTTCCTACTCAGGCAGGAGCCGGTCAGCAGTCGTGCAGGCTGTGCACAGGAGGCTGGGGTCAACTGCAGGTTCCCTTTCCTTCTTTCATGGTCTTGCCTGTAAATGAGCCAAGAGCTGTGAAGAGCTTGGGCTCCCTCCACCAGGCTGTGGGCACTGGCCGTTCCGGAGGCCCGCATCTGCAGGCCCCTCCGACTGGGGGGGGTTTAGGCACCCTTGCAGATGGCTCACTCAGCAGCTTCAGCAGTGGGGGGGAGGCCACTGGGCATACCCGGGGGCCACTGAGCCCAAGGGGACCAGGCGGCAAGGGGACAAAGCCGGGTAGTCAGCTGGTGGGTGGTGCTGGCCTAAGTAGATGGCTCTCCCGCTGTCACCCAGGAGCCTAGACACACCTGGCACCTCCCAATGTCCCTGCTAGCGCACACAAGGCAGAGCCTCTCTGGGCTGGCTTCTAGTATGTTCTTCATAAGGGTTAAGATCTTCCAGCATGTCCTTTATGTGGGTCCACAATGCTCTTGTCTGCCTCTCACACTCTTACAGGTGGCCACATTCACACGCACTTAGTATAAACCTATTATAAAACAAACCTATTATAAACCAAACTCTGTAGTAGCAGTTTGGGGGCTTGGGGTGGGTAGATGACCAGTCAAAGTGCTGCTGAGAGACAAACCCTGTTTGGGGGTCCCCCCCAAACCCCTGCCTGTGGGACCAGCTGCGCTCTTCCACACCAGGTGTACCGACAAATTCCTCTCTCTCTGTGTCAAATTTATATAAGACACTCTTATCCCAACTTTCTGTTCTCAGAAGGTATTCTCTCCTTCCCATGTGGATTGTGCTGCAAAAATTTAAACAAACTAAAATGTGTGTGTGTGTGTGTGTACACACATATATTTATACATACATGTATATTCTTCTTTTCCAGCAATGCTTAGTTTATAACAAAATAGCATTAACGTGGGGGTTTTCCACCTTGCAGCTCCAGACAGAATGTCAGGGCGCTCAGTGAAGGAAGTGCTATCAGAAGATTCTAGAACACAGCCACCCCAGGTTGCTTCCCTTTTATAGGATAACGTAAGTAAGTACCATTTCCCCTTGACTAGCAGTTCTCAGACTCCAGCGGGGACCAGAATCACCCGGCAGCTGGTTAAAACAGACAGATGGACCCACCCCACAAGAGTTTGTATTTCCAACAAATTCCGGGGTGCACCAATGCTGCTGGCCCAGGACCACTGCTCTAGACACACGGCAACAGATGAGGAAGAATTTCTTTTCTGAAAAATGTCACCCTCAGGTCTGTACTCCAGCAGGATGGGAGTGATAGTTTTACTTCCGTCTCCTCTCAAATCTGGATTCTTTTGTCTCTTCCTGGGTAACAGCTGCATCACAGTGCCCTGGGCCATTCCTAAAGACACCTGCCACCAGGCTGGACCAGCGGCAGATGACTTCCACACACATTCTCCTTGTTTCAGAGCAAACTGGAAATGCATCACGTAACTCTTACCACAAAAGTCTTCCCAATGTCCAGGATCACGTATCCTTGGGTCCTGTTCAACGGGTTCAGATCAAACACAAACCCACTGTTAGGGTCCCTTATAGAACAGGCCTGCAAGAACACGGGGGGGTGGGGGAGAGATAGATTCAAACCGATTCCACAAGAAGACGGCCAACACAGAGTGCCCTCGCAAACCTGCATGTATGGACCTCACTAAACACGTGCTTCTCCACTGACCTTAAACCCTTGCCAGAAAAGCAGCCCCTTCAGGTACAACCCTTGCAGTCTGCCCAGGTGTGATGCCAAGCCGAGAAACAGTAAACTTACCTGAAAGCTCTCAAGGCTACGATATTTACCTAAATAAGGAGATGAATGCTGACCCTTGAGGGAAAAGTTAGCTAGAAACCATAAGCAACTCATAAGTAATTTAAAAAAAAAAAAGAAGAAAAGAAAAACTTTAGAAAGTTGGTTTAAGTCTTCCATTTTCTATTCTAGTCATTCACTTAAAGGCAATGATGATGGGAGGCACGATGAGGTACCTCACCATTCCTTCTCCTCGAGGAGATGTCATAAGCCCTCCCCTCCCCACTTCTTCACAGTCCATCAGATTCAGGGGAAGGACCAGCAGTCCCAACCCCAGAGGGCATGCCAGGGGACACAGCGCAGCATCCCACAGCCCTACCTGCCCCTGGCACCACAAGCCCAGGAACGAACGTTAGCTTAGGTGAGCCTGGGCTCTGCTGTCAAAGAGGTGCTTTTAGGAGGGGAGGGAGAGAAAGAAGTCTGAGCGTAAAGAAAACACCCAGTGCCATGAAAACAACAGATCACCCTTCAGAGTTAGAGGACATGCTATAGCTCGCTGCTCTGCTCTGCAGGGGAGGGCTCACCCAAGGGCAAGAACACAGGCCAAGGCCAAAAAGCAGGAAAAGCCAGGACAGCAACAGGCGCATAGGACCAATGGCAGTAACACGGCTGGGATTGGAGCTTGACAACCTTGAGCATCACACTGAAACAGACGGGCCAGATCCTGCAGATGATGGAGCCCTGCAGTGTTTTAAACACCTGGAGGGATAACCCCCCACATATCTGCGGCGACGGAGAACCCCTAGAGCCCAGGGGCATGTCACCGCAACACAGAAGGGGCAGTGGAATGAAGAAAAAGGAAGGAATCTATAGTAAGGGAGGGTATAGCTCCGGGTCTGGGTTTAGCCCAGTATCTGGGAGACAGGGCTGGGGGGGCACGATGCAGGGGGGACTCCCGGATGCCTGTGCCACGGCGCAGGAAACAGAGGAGCCAGGAACAGATCTGCAAGCAGGAGGGAGGGGGAGTGCAGGGCGGGGGCACCAGGGTGGGCACGTCCGGGAGCAGTGTAGTGAGACACCCCGGGACACCGCACGTACCTGTTCTGTGTCTGTCATTATTTGGATGGGACAGGCGGCCTCTGTATTCCACAGGAAAGTGACCACGCACTCCCAACTGAGAGAAAATATGGGGTGGGTGTTCTGAAAGTTTAAATGGAGGGTAACAGTCAGTATAAGGAGATGGAGCTCGATCTCCCTGAGAGAATACAAGCAGCTAAAATCTACTGAATGCTGGATTATGTGTCAGTGAGAGACCAGGTGCTCAATGTGCGCTACCTAATTACAATTTCACGTCCTATCGTTCCTGCTAAGGAGAGGCTATCTCTCGAGCTTGGATGTCAAGAGGTTGACCTGAGGTCATGTGGCAGTGAGTGGCAGAATTGGGGTCCAAATCCGGTTTTGAGTCCACGCTTTTGAGAAACGCTCTACGCCAAGAGTACAGAACATAAGAAAGCAGACAGGAAAGACCATGTTGTGTGACGTTTTATCAATGTAAGCTCCAAACGAGGAACCAAGGGTACAGGGGTGCGGGGAAAGGACACAGGGAGCCTCTCGGGCTCTGCGAGCGCTGCCACTGTGTGGGTTCTGGAGGCATGGTCCTGCTTAGCATGTGCGTTCCCCTAGCTGCCAGAACTTACAGAGTGTACACTGTCCTGGGTGGGTTTCAGTAAACAGTTGCCCAAACGTGCTCCATACTGCCTCCTATGGGAGCTCTGCCTCATTACAGGCAATGGTGGCTCGCGCAGAGAGTGTTTACCTGCGCTGTTCTATTTGCATTTCTCGACTGAAGCCTCACAATGACCCCGGGAACCAGGTTCTGTAATCACCCACCATCTATACACAGGTGAGCAGAGGGACAGAGCGTCGAGACACCTGCCCAGGCTCACAGGAGGACCCGCCTGACAGCAAGCCCACACCTGAGCCACCAAGCGCCCTCTGGCCTGGAAGTCCCCCATCCTCTCAGCCTCAGCATCTCTGACAGTAAAATAAAAACACATCTGTAAACACTATAAACACCTAAACTAAAAAACAAACAAACAAAAAACCGCGTCTGTCAGACGTGTCCACGGGGACACCTGGGTGGCTCAGGCGGCTAAGCATTCAACTCTTGGTTTCAACTCAGGTCATGATCTCATGGCTCGCAGGTTTGAGCCTCATGTCAGGCCTTGTGCTGACAGTGCAGAGTTTGCTTGGGATGCTCTCTCTGCCCTTCCCCCCTCTAAAAATAAATTAAGTTTAAAAATCCTTTCAAAAAAAAAAAACAACCACATCTGTCCCTTCCATCTCACACGGTGGTTGTGAAAAGCAGCTGCTTTAACCAGGAAAGTGAAAGTTCTGAAAGTTCTGTGGTTTGCAGAACTCTGCAATGTGACCTCCGTTCACGGCCTCTGGGGCACACGGTGCATACCAAGCCCCACACAAGTACTCGGAGATACGGTGACGACGAGAGGCTGCTCTGCAGACCGCAGAACACTATCACAGGAAAGCTGAAAAGCTGAGAATCCCAGAGAACCTCCTGGAACAGTCCAGTATCTCCATGGCAACAAGGAACCAGAGTGGGAAGGGGAGGTGAGCACGGCTCCAAGGAGGGGACACAGACAAGCCCAGGAGGCGGCGAGGGCTGGGCCGGGCAGTCTGGAGTTCATCCTGAGACTGAGGAAGAAAACCGCAAACCCAAGCCCCAGGCTAATCAAGGAGCGCGTTTACAAGTACAGTCATGGAACATCTTGCACAATGTGGGCACCCGTCCAGCTAGGAATTTCATCCTCTTATCAGAGACCCCTCCTTGACCTCTAAAGAAATCTCTTGGAAAAATCAGGTGTTGGCAAATGACACCGAGGACTTGGGGCCTGCAAGGCACCTGGAACGTATGTGATGAAGTCTGCCAGACCGCTGCGGACTGAACACGCTTTGCTGTTCATTCCAGAGAAACTACAAGAAGCTGGGACAGACCCTTAAAACGTGTGCCTGACCCTTTAATTTATTTGATAATAAACACGAATTCTATTATCTCCACTGCACAGTCATCTAAGACTTTGAATAGTAATTCAAAAAACACATGACCCAAATATAAATGTAAAATCCGCAGGTAAAAAAGCAATTGGATTTGGGCTAGCCAAGTTCCGGGAGGAGTGCCAAGGACGGTGCGTAATGTAGTGCGTGTGTCTAACGCCACTGGACTGTATACCTAAAGATGGTTCAAATGGTACATTTTATGTTATCTATTTTTTAGCAACAACTGTTTTGGAAAAACAATTGGGACTGTACGTAACGACCCCAAGGCATTTTTATTTGGAGTATCTCTTCTCTTTTGCCCTGGCTAAGGAACTCAGGGCCATTTTCTCTACTTCTTAGCCTTAATTTTTTATCCCAGATTGCCCGTGTCACACATACAATCTGCGTCATTCATCAGTGGATCTGAGCGGCACCCTGCGCCGGCTACCTCATCTATGAACGCTGGGGTTCAGGCGGAATTATCTCGAAGACCCATTCTGCCGCCAGGACTCTCAGATCCACCGGCTGGACTCTCAGATCCACCGGCTGACAAGTAGTAAGGGACAGAATGGCACCCATACAAGCCAGAAAGAAAACTCTACCCCCAGACTTGTTCATCCCCACAAGAGACTTATCTGCTGGTGCTCTGTCACCAAAGAACCCACAGGAACCAAGGTCATAGGCAATGCACAGAGCCTTACCAGGCTGCCCCTGGAACAGACAAGATGGATCCTGGTGGTGTAGGTGGTGAGCCTCCCGTCGCTGGTGGTGCACGCTGAGCCATTCACGTACTCTAAAAGGAGGCTGCCACTGTCCTCCACCATGGGGCCTGTCTTTGCGACTCCCAAGTTACTGATGGAGACAGTCTCAGAAAAGGAACCCTGCAAACAAACGGTCTATTAGGTTTGCCCTCCAAATGGAACACAAGATTTTCTTACTGATACGTGTGACTTTTGTGTTCTACGAGGTCCCCACAAACACAACCAGCATTCCAAGGGCATCGTGCACCCATTCATATACATATCCCATGGAAACGATGATCTCAAGTCCTGGAAACAACTCATGCTGGCAGATTCTATTTTCCTCATTTTACAAAAAGGGAAAGGAGGTTCGCACGTTCTATGTGACTTGTCCGAGGCCACCCTGCTAATGGTCATCCAAGACAGGAGTCAACCCCTGCCCACCTGGCCCAGCACCAGAAGCTTCTGGTGTCAACCCCTGCCCCCCTACCCCTCCCCACCCCCGCCCCTCATGTCTCGGCTTCACCGTCGTCTCGGCAGGAGAGCCGCCAGGAGCCGGTGGAGTTTCGCCTGCTTCCCCTCAGCTGGGAACGTGCAGCCAGGCCATGGCGCACACGTCCACGGACGACTGGAGGCACAGCCGGCCTGGAGTCTGGGCCACAAATCCGTGCTGGCAAGTGAGTGAGTCTCAAACACAGAACCCGCGAATGAGGAAGACGGACTAGCCGCTGAAGTCACTGCCCCAATGAGGAGTGCACGTGCGTGCGCGCGTGCGCACACACACACACAAGTGCATGTGCACACATGTACACAGCAGGGAACTTCACTCCAGACCACCAGAGTGCGCTCGCCCACTTCCTGGAAAACACCTCCAAGCAGCCGTGTCACATATGCCAGGAAAAACGCATTCCCGACGTGCTATTTTTAAGGAAGCAGGCGTCCATCTTTATCCCACGACTGGCCGTGCACAAGGAGCACAGGGAAACGTGCTGGGGCTCCGGCAGGAACTACACTCCATCGAGGCAGCGCAGCCGGGCGCCCCGGGTGGGAGCTCACGGGTGGGTCTGCTCAGCCATGGCGCTCTCCCAGGCAGGCTCCCCCTCGTGAGCTTTTAGAAGCAAAACCATTCTTTACAGACGCCTCAGGGCCTCAAAGACACTTTTGAACTCGGACTAGACACGCCATGGTGAGCGTCCTCTGCCCTGTGATGTGATCAGAGGTCACCAGCACCGGGCATTCTGTTCAGTTCTAAATCTGAACGATGACTCAAGCACGACCACATGGGTGGGGGGCAGATGAGTTTACACTGGGGCCCCACTCCTGCTCACGGGGCTTCGCTTCAACAGCCAAGCCTCCTTTGATCTGGAAGTCCCAAAATAACCACCCCAGCCCACCGGGTCACGTGCCAGCAGCAGGTGGGGGGAGGACGAGACTTCTGGGGAAGGCGGGCTCACCTGATCATTCCTGTACTTCATCTGGCAAGCCGACGCATAGCGGTCACAGCCCGGCACCGGGCTCAGGGGCCGACACACGTTGATGTAGTACTTCCGCCACGTGCTGCGCTCGCCGGCGTTGTCCATGGCGTACCAGTTTCCTCCGCGACCCCCCTCGGATTTCGCCAGGCTAAAATCCCAAGCAAAATGCACGCTCTTGATGTTAACACATTTCAGTCTGACAATCCATTTCTAAGTAGGTGAGGACACAGAATGAAAGCCACCTTACCAACCCACTGTGGAAGTTAGCTCACCGTGACTCATAACACCCACGAGCATCTCAGCTTTCACTAAGGTCGGTACTCAGCAGGCCGTGCGGTGCCCACTCCCCCATCCCTCTGTACCGACAGTCCCTGTCTCAAAGCACGACCACGCAGCTACAGACTGAGGCTCTGCCGTGGCACAGAGCAGTGGCGGTCACAAGGGCTACCACACAACTGTTAGAATCCATTCTGTTTAAAGCTCTCCATCTTGGTCCTGCACCCTCACAACTTACTTGACTCCCTATTATCAACTCAGCTACATGCTCAGCAGCAAAGCCTAAGCCAGCAGCTTAGCACTACACTGAGCCTGGGCCAGGGCCAAGGCCAAGGCCTGGCTGACCCTGGCCTCACCTGGAGAGATCGTACTGCTCCAGTGTGGAGGGGTCAGTCACCACACACTCCAGGGGCTCCTCTGGGCAGGCGTAACTAGTGTACCACCGGAAGTTGTAGGTAGAATTGTCTTCCTCCTGAACACAGGACAAGGAGAGAAATGGGATGGCAAAGAGGGTGACGTCAGTCAAGCCAGCATTTACAAAATGGTGGGCATGTTTTGTTGGTAAGAACTATAGGAAAAAGAGTCTGCTCAGCCACGTTTACCTTATTAACATAAAGACTTCCCAGTAATAAACTAAGACAGAAATCTAGCCTCTGCTAAGTGGCACAGAGGAATGGTTTTTGATGCAATTTTGTCCCCAAAACCAACAGGGTGGTGGGCTACCACTGAGGTACACAGCCCACCGAATAAGCAGCTCAGAAAATGAACACTGCCTAGGAACCCTGGCAAATCTAAAAAGATTACTTAAAATCACAGGAGATGATGATTGGGCCAGGACACCAGACTAATAATAGCTCTGCTTCTAAATAAGGGGCCCACAACCGGCCCCTGTGTGCCCATCAGGGGGCCAGACAAGTTAATGGTTCATCCCCAGGAAAGGCCAGAACTCACACTTCACCTGTGGTTGCAGCCTCACCTCCCTCCAGAAAGTCACCAGCCCGGTCCTACCCGTTGTCTTCCTTTCCCCCACCTCGACGGGACTGCGCTCTCTCCCTCCCAGCTCTCCACGGTGACGGACACCCACGCGCCGCACAGTTCCTACCTGATACTCAGGGAGACCGACGCCAGCATCCCGGTCACAAAGGAAGGTGATGAGCGTAGCTCTCGGCGTATGCTTCTCGTTGTTATAGGGCGTGCCGTCCCTGTAGTTCAACTGGATCATCCCGTCGTAATAGGAAAGTTTAGCATTACTCAGCCCCAAGTTCCAGGCCTTGTTATCACTACAACAAGCAGAGCAAACAAACATCTCTCAGAATGGACTCCAGGGCCCGAAGTCTGCAGTGCTGGGATGCTGATGGAAGGGCCACCCCCAGTGGGTGGGGGCAACGCCCAGGCTCCAGGCTGCCCGTCACCACGGTCTACAGCCCCACCCCCACTCCAGGACCCAAGGCCACACTCAGCATGCCTGGTGTGAGTACCACCGCCTCACCGAACCACTACCAAGCTGAGCAGAGTAGCGTGTGTGTAACTATCTCACAAACCAGAACTGCCAGCTACACAGGAGGTATTATGTAAATTCCGAGGGTGCGGCCTGCTCCTCCTCATCCAGGACATTAAGCTCCTAGCATCCTCTGGTTTCTAGGCCAGGGCTTCTCAGTGCTTAATGTTCCTTGCAAAGCAAGAACACACCCATTTCTGAATATTTGTTAGTGCAAGATACCTAAGGCGAGCCCGTAACTAAAAATAGTTATACTTGCCTTTTTGATACTTGACAGGCTCCGGAGCCCGGCTGGCAGGAACTCACAGACACCGCGCCACAAACGTTTATATAAAAGTCATATTTCTTGGTCTCAACTTTATAGGCACCATTCTTCTTTGTGAGAGGTGATAAATCAAAGGAAAACCCTAAGGAAGAGTGAAAACGTTGCCAACACTGGACCACAGTCCAGAACAGGGGCTCTGAGTCCACAGCTTCAAAGAAAGTCTTCCCAGAAACCGTCTGACGGCAGAGAAGAGGCTTTCCCCGTCAAGCCCCCATAGCTGCCCTTACGGATACTTCCCCTGGACTTGGATTCACGACCCCCAAGTGCCTTTTACTGCATTAACCTAAAAACCCTATTCGAAGCCCCTAAATGCTGGCTGAATAAACAACTAATGTATTCAAATCTGGATGACCACAACTCAGTGACCTTCTTGAAAAGTCTAATAAGCAAGGTAGGTTTCTGGGCCATTACACTTCTGCAAAAAGCCTTTTCAAACCCAGTTCTTTTCTTGGGATCTTCAAGTTTTGCATCCAGCAAACCCACCTCCATCTACCATGATTTAAGAGGTAGTTTTTTTTTTTTTCCACAAACATCCAATTTTCAGAATTTGGGTGAAACAGCATTAATGTAATTCTGAAGCAGGCTATCTCTAAAACTCTCATAGAAAATAAGGAAGAGGCACCTGGGTGGCTCAGTCGGTTGAGTGTCCAACTTCAGCTAAGGTCATGATCTCAGAGTTCATGAGTTCAAGCCCTGCGTCAGGCTGTGTACTGACAGCTCAGAGCCTTGGAGCCTGCTTCAGATTGTGTTTCCCTCTCTCTCTGCCCCTCCCAACTCATGCTCTCTCTCTCTCAAAAATAAACTTAAAAAAAAAAGGAAAGAAAACATTTAAGGAAAAAAACAAAACCTAAGCAGTTCCGGGTGGCACCCAAGTACCAAAGGTTCTGTGCGGGCACACGCACCTGCCTGGGAATCGAAGACCGTGCAGTTCTCGCCCTCTGTCTTGGACAGCACGCAGGCAGCAGCTGTGTGCCACTCAAACTCATAGAAGCAACCACCATCCCCAGACATTCTCAACACCGGAGCACTTTCTAGATCACCTGCCAACGAGGAGGAAGTACGTATCACTAATTGCTCCTAATATAAAAACAGTCCCACAAACACTGTGATTCTGCTTACTTGAGGTTCTGAGGGTAGTCAAACCTACAGAGGCAGAACGAAGCGGGGGCGGAAGGGCTGCTATGGGCTGGGGAAGGGGGTGGGGCATTAGTGTCCAGTGGGGACCAAGTTCATTCAGGAAGATAAGAAAGTTCTGGAGACGATGATGCTGATGGCCACACAACACTGAATGTCCTTCGTGCCACTGGACTGTACACTTTAAAAACGTTAAGGGGCGCCCGGGGTGGCTCAGTCAGTTAAGTGTCTGACTTCAGCTCAGGTCATGATCTCACAGCTCATGAGTTCAAGCCTCACGTCAGGCTCTGTGCTGACAGCTCAGAGCCCTGAGCTTGCTTCGGATTCTGTGCCTCCCTCTCTGCCCCTCCCCGGCTCATGCTCTGTGTGTCTCTCTCAAAAAATAAAGGTTAAAAAAAACGAATTTTTTTTTAACTTTAAGAAACCGAATTTCACATCACGTGTATCTTACTACAGTTTCTTAAAAACGGTAAATTTCATATTATGTATATTTTACCACATTTAAAAAAAAAACACTCAAAACCAAAAAATAGCCCTCGCCCTTGACCTTATCCCACAGCTGGGCATTTATCCAAAGAAAATATTTCAGCAGGAGGTGGACAAGGGATATGCAACAGCACAAACACCCACGCTGGAAACATGTTATTAATCCAACAATAGGGAACGTGTTTAAAAATAGTACGACCAAACCATTATCAACGAGGACGTCCCTCAAACTTAGAAATATAAACTGAGACGCAGAAGAGCATTCATAAAATACATGTTTTGAGGAACGTTTTCAGAAAACGCATGAACATATACAGGTTGTGAGCCTGTGAAAACAATGTAAACCTATAAACAAAGGGAAGCGAAGAGGAGCATTGTGTTTAAACAGAGAGCTCACGGACAGCACTTGAGCCCTTGAACCTCTTAACCCCCTTGGAGGAAGTTCAGCAGCCAGCATGGCGGCTCGCTATCAGTCCTCAGGAAGAGGAAGCGGAGCTGGACCCATAACTCATTTGGAAAACTGCAACACTCTCCTGACACCATATGGTTTCTCCATTTCTGGATTGGTTTTGGGTGGGGGTGGGGGACCAAATTCAACAGACCACGTCACCAGAGGCTCCAGAACGTGAGTGCTCAGCACAACCTCCCCTTCCTGGCAGCGGCCTGAGAGAAACGATGAACGCAGGCCCACCTGTGGCAAAATCCACGCAAAGGTTTCACCTTTTCCCTTTCTTAAAAAATGTTTTACCTGGCTTGCACACAAGTGTTATGTTCGTTGTTATCTTCTTACGGCCGCAATCATCGCCGTCTGAATACGAGAGTTGAATGTTTCCTTTCTCTTTTGTGGGAGAAGAAATAAATTTGCCCAGATTTTTAAATCCATTCTTATCTGGAAAAAAGAAAGGGGGGTAAAAAAACAGGAGACGTGATTAAAAATGATAATGATACAGATGGAGAGGTATAAAAACATCAGCTAGGAACCCGCAGGCGTGCTGTGGTCGGCTCCCCAACTGCGTAGCCTGCCCCCGTGGTCGGTGGGTTTTTTTCGAGTGACAAGTTTGGCCAGGTGATGGCAGCCACACTGGGGACAGCAAGGCCACCTCCGGGCTGCGCAGGAAAAGTGCAGCAACAATGCACAGCGTCCCCCGGGGAGCAGGTGAGGCAGACAGCGAGAATCTGTGTCACACCACCCCAGGAGGGAACACCGTTCCCCCACATTCAGGGCCTCGGCTCCCCTGACACACACAGCCTCTTGGAAGAACAGCCAAGGGACAAGAGTTTGTCCCATGACCAAGCGGAGACCAAATGAACCTGTTCGGCAAGCCTGGCAGGGGACTGCTTCATTCTTGGTTCAGCTGACTGACCAGGAAGCACCGAAAGCGTCCCTCGTCCTTCTTAAACAGTGGCATGGGCACACCTGGACCTGCTCCTGAAGACACGTCACCCATTCTGGAAGCTGGCGGAATTCCGGAACCCGACCTGAGTTCATAGCTCCTTATCTAGGGCTGGTGACAGATGGTGATCGCTCTCCCTGCCTCTCAGCTACGAGGGCAGCCGTCAGTGACAGCCAGCATGCCGAACATCTGTGCCACACAGAGAAGTCTCACCTCTGGAAAGCCACGGGACAAGCAGAGCTGCTGCAGGAACCCTCCGGGACACCAGTACTGGCATGTAAAGAGTACGGCGACAGCCCACTCGCCTTAAGCCCTAACTTACTAACAATTACAGGCAGTCAAGCTGTTACAAAAACACAAAAACGGGAAAAAAAACAACCCCTCAAAATCTGTTTTACGCAAGTACTGGCAAGGTTACTCCTCACGCTGCAAAGTGAAGAGATAATCAAGTAATTCCCAGCGTGGTTCCTTCCGTCCCCAGTTAGGTGTCAGCTAACATCAGGAGGCTCTGGCCAACGGGAGGACGCGGAAGTGCTGCGGCTTCTAGAGCACAGCCAGCAGCCACCTGCGTCGGAATCAGCAACTTCTTTTTCTTTCCCGTCCTGCGCACGCTGAACCCAGAGAGATTTACATAAACCACAGGAAGATTTCCTAACCCGCTCCAAACTGGATGCGCCCCGGCCGAGCCCCACACGCCTGAAAGGGATACCACGACCGCCCCGCCCCAGCACGCTCGCCCACAGAGTGCACATCCCTCCCCCACCGCACACTCACCCACAGAGCACACAGCCCCCCCACAGCACACCCCCACAGAGTGCACACCCCCCTACCGCACACTCACCCACAGGGTGCACGGCCTGCCCCCTCAACCCCGTCGCACACTCACCCAGAGCACACAGCCCCCCCGCAGCACACCCCCACAGAGCGCACACACCCCCGCCACACACACACCCACAGAGTGCACGGCCAGCCCCCCCACCCCCCTGCTGCACACTTATCCACAGAGCACACACACCCCCACCACACGCACACCCAGAGAGTGCACGGCCTACCCCCACCCCCCTGTCGCACACTCACCCACAGAGCACACAGCCCCCCTACAGCACACCCCCCCACAGCACCCCCACACACCCTGTTGCACACTCACCCGCAGAGCACACAACCCGCTCCCACACACACACCCACACAAACCCCTGCCACACACTCACCCACAGAGCACACGGCC